>NW_028233745.1:10000-22500 GCF_054856555.1 Leptonotus elevatus
AAGGTGATGGAGCTTCTGCTGAAGGATTTGATGCAGAAAAACAGCAGCGCTCAGCCAAAAATGCTGCTTCGTTGCACTGAGTCCGTTGTGGAGAAACTCCTCACCAACTGGATGTCCATATGCCTTTACGGCTTCTTGAGGGTCTGTTGCACTTTTGCTCTTCTTCACCGCCATACAGCAGCTGTAATTTAATGGGAGCCCACCTTGTTGATTGTGTAGTTTGAGTTTTGGGTACATTTAAGAAGTTATGAAAAGTCTAAACATTAACTTTGAAGCCGTTTGTCTTGTTCCCTCCTACCGCACGCAAGTAAGGAAGTCCTTTTGTTTCTTCAGTTTTTTCAGTTAGCGTTTGAGTAAACGCTTACTCTAGGTTGTGCTACTTCTCCCTGCAATGAATTCCTCTTTGCTGTTTGACACTTGATGCTCTGGCCTTGCATACAGGAGAGTGTGGGCCAGCACTTGTTCTTGCTGGTGAGCGCCCTGATGCAGCAGACGGCCCGAGGGCCGGTGGACCGTGTGACGGAGAAAGCTCTGTACACGCTCAGCGAGGACTGGCTGTTGTGGCAGGCGCAGGACTTCACCTCACTGGTACAAACATTCTGAGAATGAAAGAAAATCTTTCCTCACACCCCTCAACCCCACAATAACTCCTGCTGCTATTTGTTCCTAGAAAATATTATCATTTTTCTCCACTACATAAAATGCTGGATAATGTATTGCATTATTTCAATTTTATGAGTAAATAGTATGAGACGTTGAATATTGAGGCCATTAGAATTGTTCATTTACAGCAAAGTGATTATTTATTCATGACGAGAGAAGGAAGTAGCCAAAAAGAACTGAAACTTGCAAGTCAGTGTGTCTAAATGACCATCAATTAAATCATATCAAAATGTTTTGTACATTGCAGAACATTCACTTAGACTCACTTTGTTTTTTACACTTTTATTATCAAATAATACAAAAATAAATAAAGGCTCCATCCTTGATTGAAATATTTGCTGTCTGTCCTCAAGTAACTCCTCTGTAAGCAGCCTCAACATGTGAATCTTATCTGGAACAGCTCAGTTTGCTGACTTCCTCCAACACAAGATGTATGGCGGCCGTGGCTCAGGGTGTAGAGACGGTTTGCTCAGTAACCAGAAGGTTGTCTTTTCGATCCCTGTTCTTCCCAAGTCGTGTGTCATTGTGTCCTTGGGCAAGGCACTTCACACACATTGCCTTCAGTGCTACTCACACTGGTGTATGGATGGTGCAAATGTTTGGTGGTGGTCGGAGGGGCCGTAGGCGCGCACTGGCAGCCACGCTTCCGTCAGCCTGCCCCAGGGCAGCTGTGGGTACTTAAGTAGCTTACCGCCACCAGTGTGAATGTGTGAGCGCATGAATAACGTATCCAATGTAAATCATCTTTGAGTGTCTAGAACATAGAACAGCGCTCTATAAATCTGATGCATTATTATTATTATTAAGATGAAGAGTGATTAGTCAACAGACAACAAAGCCACTGCGCCCCACTGTCACATAATCCTTACGCTTGACTCGTCATGTGTGCAGAGGCTGAAGGTGCAGTTTGCGGTGGGCAGTGACGGCGAGATCAGCGAGCCCCTGGAGGTGCTCACGCTCAACTGTGATACGGTGGAACAGGCCAAAGAGAAAATCCTCAACACTTTCAAGGACAAGTTTGGCTTCCCTTACAACGGCCCGCAAACAAGCGTTTACATTGGTAAGAGTCTGCAAGACAACAAATAATAACAGTATGTGAGGATATGTACGTGCCCAAGTATTGGTTAGGTAGTAGGGTTGAACGATTTTGAAAAATTATTTCATTTGGATTGTTTTTTTTCCCCCTCATTGTGATTGCAATTTAATATCAGATTTTTTTTCAAGGTCCTCTTTTCATGTATTTTTTAATCATCACCAGCAATAAATGTATTTTGTATTACAATAACAAAGATTTTATATACATAAATATTTTGGGTGTTTTAGGTCAGGGATACACTAAAATGAAAGCAAATGAATTATCTACTTCAATTGGAGTTGTCGCCATACGAAGCACATTCCCTTTTTTTTTTCTTCTTCTATTTTTTTAAGAGAAAGCTCAGTATTGTTCATTCGGTAATCTTACCGATTTGACATGTCATCATCATTGCGTTCTCTCTCTTTTTTTTCTTCTTTTTTTTATGTGCGTGAGTATGTGCGTGCGCATGTGTGCGTGCGTACTCATTAATTCACCTAAAACCTATTAAAAATACCTAAACCGAATACTTCAGAATCCAGCTAGAGTCGTGAGGTTGTCAAGAGACCCGAGGAAGGATCAAAGAAAATAAAGGAAAGTGAAATCCAGCACCGACCAGACATCACCTACTACCCACCGGGTTACCAACCAGAATCTTTCACCAACCCCAGAAACATCTAAATTCCAACAAATTAGGGAGCCCTCAACCAGCCAGGAGCGCCCCCCACCCCAACACGGCCCGCGCTTGTGCAAAACTAGTGCAGTGAGTTAAGAGGTGCGACCGGCGGGGCCCCTCCCAACCGGGTGGAGGCAGGAGGCGCACCCGCCCACCGGGACCCCGGCAAGCATATGGGAACAGCCCGGCGGGGCGATAGTGCTCGCCCCCTGGACACCGGGGCCCGCCCGAGGTGGGTGCCAGGAGGCTCACCGGAGCAGGGCAGGCACAACACCCCCACCCGCCTGTTCGGCCCCCGGAGCCCCAAGACCCGGGCCACGGATAGAGCCCCCGGCCCAAGGGAGGGGGAGTAAGGCGGCCAGGGGGGGGGATGGGTGGGGGCGTGAGAGGAGACACGAAGGGCAAGGGGCAGCAGAGAGAGGGGGGAGGAGGATAAGGGACAGGGAGGCGGAGGACGGGCTGGGGGGGGGGGCAAGGGGGAGGAACGGGGCACCCCCGCAGGCCCACCCCAAACACCAGGGAGAGCTCCGCAACGCAACACCCCCCAAGAGACCCTGGGAACGGCGAAGACGCAGCCGCCACCCAGCAGCCAACAGAGGGGCAGAGCTTACTAAGCACTTTGATGTGCAGTCTTTCAAGCGTTCATGACAACTTTACAAAACTCTATCAAACAAGTGTGGTGTAAATAGAATAATAAATCGCAAAGTCATAAGTCTGACGACAACAAAAATGCAAACAAATCTCTGATGTTATCACTTGAACTTTTTTACATTTCATCAAATAATAATATGGAATCATGTGGACTGCACTTTGAAGCACTAGACTTTTGTGGACTCTGCAGTGTATATTGATATAATAAACTATGCATATATACACCTTGTGATCAACCAAATTGAAACCTTTTTTTAAATTCAAAATTGCCTCATTTGTGATTTGAAAATTCCATTTCACTACATTGCAATGTCAGTTTGTGTTTGATTAGATGTTGAGCCGTAGCAGGTAAGGTAGCTAAAGTAGCTTATAAATTGCTCAAATGTGATATTTCAAGTTGTATTTGTCTATACAAAAAGTATGTAATGCCATCATTGTACTGTATTGTAGAGTTTGAAAGGGATGGAGTATTTATTGCTCTTGAAGAGGTGGACGCAAGCTCTGAAGTTATCGGGGAGGTGACCATGCTCAACACTCTCCAGCACTACAAGGTGACAATGTTTACAGCATACTGAATATATGCATGACACTGCAATTGCAACACTGGAATTCAAGTGTTTCTGTATCTGTATTGCATTATATTCAAGAGTTTTTTTGCCAATGAGGTACTGCTCACTATATTGTGTTGTTTTTGTGTGGAGATTCCAGACGGAGCTACCATCAAGGTGCTTTGGAAAAGAAATCCTTCTGTTAACCCCCAAAGGAGTCTGAAAGGTGAACCGCTGGCAAAAGCCAACATCATCACATGCAAAATAAAATGCACCTTTTTGGCATTAAATAGGCCTTCAAGTTGCATTTTACCATGCTGTAATGTCAATGTCATAATTTTTGGTATGGCATGATCTATATGAAGACATTATTTATAAGAAAATCTATGTGTGTAGTATTTTGAATGACATGATGTCAAGTTTACATTTTTATGATGACATCTTGAAGTTAAAACTTCCTTTCATGTTTTCCTTCCAGATTATCACAATTTCTCAGGGAAATACTTCCACTTGGTAAGCGGCTGGTTGCAACATCACGTGCACCATCACGCTTTTGCCATTAATTTTTTTTCTTTTTCTTTTTTTTGAGATAGCTCAGTATTGTTCATTCGGTAATCTTACCGATTCAACATGGCATCATCATTGCGCTCTCTTTTTTTGTGTGTGTGTGTGTGCATATGTGCGTGTGAGTTTGTGCTCATTAATTCACCTGAAACCTATTAAAAATCCCATACCATCACCTAAACCGAATACTTCAGAATCCCGATAGTTGTGAAGTTGTCAGAAGACCCGAGGAGTGATCAAAGAAAAGTGAAATCCAGCCCCGACCAGACACCACCTACTACACACAGGGTTACAAACCAGAATCTTTCACCAACCCCAGAAGCATGTAAATTACAACAAATTAGAGAGACCTCGAAAGACTAAAGAAAGGAAGGAAGGATAGATGAAGCAGAGTGAGAGCCACAGACATCAGCCTCCACCGATTCAGCGACCAGAGGAAGAAGCAGATTGTGTTTGAATTCCGGTAGATGCTGGTGTGGTGGATCTGGCATGCATAAAAAACCTCCACCAAAGAAGGGAGCCGTCGACCCCGGACAGGACAGGGCAAGCACAACCCCCCAGGGCTCCCCAGGCCTTGGCAGCGCCAGGGCACAACCCCCGGACCCCCGCGAGGGCCGCCGGCCGGAGAGTAAACCCAGGATTCCCCGCGCCCACCCCACCTCCAGCCGCGTGGTGGGATGGAAGTGGGGAAGGGAGCGCCGGGAGACAGGAGGGTCCCCTGAACCCCAGGCCCAGCCGGCCCGGTTACTGAGTTTGTCAGCTCGCCGACTGGCGAGCTACCCCTACACCGTGGATGTGACCCCACCCAGTGTATATACAAGTGTGTGTGTGTGGGGGGGGGGGGTGTGTGTGTGTGTGTGTGTGTGTGTGTGTGTGGTGCTTTAAAATTGGGAGCAGGTGAGATGGAGCAGAGGGAAGTTATATCCCCCCTGCTCCGATCCACCTGCACCCTTTTGCCATGATGACACGTCAATGACAGCCACGAGGTTCCCTGCAGATTGACCCCGACGTGGACGAGGACAGGGGAATGAGTCCAGAGAGGAAGAAGTTCAAACTGAAGGAAGTGCACCTCACCAAACTGCTTTCAACCAAGGTTGTGACAATGTTTCCTCAAAGTTTGTCTTTTTCCTGCATATAATCCACAATGTGTGTCTGTGTCTTATAAGGTGGCAGTGCATTCATTTGTGGAGAACATGTTCAGGTCTATTTGGGGGCTGCCCAACTGCAGAGCGCCACTGGCTGTCAAATACTTCTTTGACTTCCTGGACTGTCAAGCAGATAACATGAAGATCCCTGATCCAGATGTGCTGCACATTTGGAAGACCAATAGGTGGGATATGCCATTTTGTTTTACACCAATGCAAAGTTTGATTCTAAAAGTAGTTCAAATCTTCATCTTGTGGATTCAACAAACTCTGCACACCAGTGCCATGTTGACTAACGAAAAGCCACAGCAGAACAAAGCCGCAACAAAAAAAGTTAAGCTGCGAAAGCACTACAGCGCCGGGCAAATCTTCCACCGACTTAGTTCAAATAAATAAAGTTTTATACAGATATTTTTCACTGTGAAGAAGAAGGGCAACTTAACAACTTGTTAGACCCAAAACAAACAAATTGGACTTGTAATAAGCAGATGTGCAAAAATAGATCAAAGAAGTGATCTTTCATTTCTTATCGTCATGTCACGATATTAAAAGCAGCACAGCTGTTAAAAAAAAAAAAAAAGTCAGGCTTATTTCCATTTGTGCAGTTCTAGCAGCCTCTGGTGGCTATTTTTTTAGTGCAGTTAAATTTTCACAAGGGATGTTTTGGCCCTTCTATGTTTAAAATCCACGCTTATGGTCAGATGAAGCGGAACCTAATATGCTTGTAAAAATGAGTAAATATGTGGAAGAGCTCTTTTTTTTTTTTTTTTACAATATTGTGCCTTTTTTTTTATATCGCCAACCTCCCCACAATATTGTGATAATTATCGTATCATGACCTTCGTATTGTTATAGTATCATATTGTGTTTGGATATAGTTACGTCCCTAGTCCCAGGTTAGATCATTCATTCCCCAGACATGTAAAAATAACATAAGATAATATGAATATGATAAAGAGGGTAATGTAATGCTTAAGTTTGAAAATGAATGAAAATGCAAGAAACTTGAATTTGACAACGTTGTTTTATACTTGACAAAAGAATAATGTTCAAGCATAAAGTGTTCAAGGTGAAGGGATGTATGGGCGCAAGTCTATAATCATAGTTTTGATATTGATAATTATTGTTTTCTATAATTGTCCAGACCTATTTGTAAGACTTAAAAAAATATCCCTGTATGGTAAGGCTCATATAAAAAATAACCGTGTTTTACAAAACATTGTGTAGTAAGATAAAAAAAAAAGGGAGGCATAAAAAAAAATCTTTCATCCTAAATCATATTATACAGATTATGTCTGACTAATACCATCCATGTGATATTAATAAATAGACATACTGTACATATTATAAATGAGGTTGTAGTATCCATAACATCATTAAGGACTTATTATATCCCATCACATCATATTACAGATGAAGTCGTCATACAAGTTTGCATACTACACTTGTCCTATTCAAATGGTCATGTCAAGATGTTGAAATCAGACAATTTGAATAGAACAAGTTTTGTATAATAATTCAAATCTGACATGATGTTTTAATATGACAGCCATCATCAAGTTGACACAAGAAGTGCTCCCGGTCTCCAGTGTGTTTTATTTCCATTTGTAGTTTACCTCTGCGCTTCTGGGTGAACATCCTGAAAAACCCTCAGTTCGTCTTCGACATGGACAAAAGTCCTCACTTGGATGGCTGCTTGTCTGTCACCGCTCAGGCCTTCATGGATTCCTTCTCCCTCAGCGACACACAGCTGGGGAAGGTAAACACTCGTCGACTGTCACCGCCACCGCAAGCGTGTTGAACATTTCTCTGCTGCAGCACGCGCCCACCAACAAGCTGCTGTATGCCAAAGACATTCCCAAGTTCAAACAGGAAGTGAAAACCTACTACTGGCAGATCCGAGAGCAGCCACCAATCGCGCGTTCGGAATTCCACAACTTCTTGCGGGAGGAGTCAAAGGTGTGACCGGCTGCAACAAAGACATTCAAAGAAGCAAAGACAAATGTAAGTGGAATGTGTGTGTTGACATTCAGAAGCATGAGAACGAGTTCAACGAAGGAGCAGCCCTCAAGGAGCTCTACAAGATGATGCAGAGATACTTGGAAGAGGTCCGTGCAGTCTCATTATTGTTACGCATTGTCACACAAGTTCAGTATCACGTAAGAAGGTTGACATCCGCATTTGGCAAAACAAATTGCTTTCTTTTCAGGTCAACTGTCAGACGGCATTCAGTCAATGATGGACACCCATTTTGTTGACAATTAACTCATTTGCTCCCAAACACGCATAAGTACGTTCTATTTTAAATATCGCCATGGTCCCAAAGACCTATTTATAAGCATAGTGGAGATAATCAGCGGAGGGCAGTGCCGGATAGTTCAGAGGCTTTGATGCAACCTCTGAACTGAAGCAATGGTAGTTATTACAAAAACGGCCAGCAGATGGCAGCAGAGTATAAGAGATCAACTAGGGCCATTGTAAAAGGCTCTTTTCCCACAGTTTTAAACAGATTTGTGAATAATGATGAAACTTAGCTATATTCTAATGCTAATTGCTGCAAAACGGAAGCAGATATTAATATACTTTTTTTCCTGATGAATGTAGAGACTCTAATCTTTCTTTTGGTAGGTTCCATGTTTTCTAGCAATACAAAACAATATCATGTGGGCCTTGCAAAATCAGTCAAAATCCGGGAGCGAAGATGGTTGCTTCAGTGAAAATGGCTGCCAGTCAATGAGTTAACAGTTGACGGGAAACGGAAAAATTGATGGAAGTGGGTTTTCGCCTGTCAATGTAATCATCAAGAACCGGGTCAGTACTAACGGATCCTTTCGCTGAGTACTTCCACTTTTTTTCCTCAGACTGTGGGCAAACCACTCTTTTTTTTGCCTGCAGTAAACAAGTAAATACTCCTGGCACACCATTCTTGACAGTGGTTCTCTCTTCTGGCTCTGTCACAATATTGATAGCTGGCCGTGTTTTAGAGCTCGAGATAATCAAGTTTTCCCCCTGTTGTCAATTCCTCATTATTATTACGTTTAGGCGTTAGTTTAGTGCTCTGTTTGTTTATTTGACATAAGACACGTTGTTGGACAGCTAAGGGTGGTCCTTCAGTGCACCATTTGAATTCAGGCAGGTTACTGAACAGCTAAGGGTCCTAAAAAGGGGAAGTATCGAGTCCATGGGCCATGCATGGCAGTATTTGCAACAGTTACTAGTGTGTGCACATACTATATGTGGTGACATTAGTGAGGAAAAGATAGTATTGTCAGAATGACAAGCGGGCTCATTGAGTGTTAAAGGTTTGTAAATCAAAGTTGAGCTATCATTAAAGCTGCTTTGTTCCTTCTGCTGTGTCCAGACACACTCTTTGACTTGAGTGCTCATTTGGATGAAGCGCTTCAACCAAGCCACCAATGATAGACTGGCGACAGACGGACAGTAGATTGAGAATGACAGTTTGGTTCGATTTAAAATAATTGACAATGGCGGAGGGGTGTCCCAACTCTTGACGATTGATAAATGACAGACACCCAAAATTCATTGACGTGCCCACCTCTGCAAACTGTCCCATTGAAGTGGTAGTCAAGTAAAAATGTTCTTTGCAAGAGTATGTTAGATGATTGAAAACAATTTGGATTAATCAATTTAAATTGAATTCTTACTCCTCAAACTGAAAATGAATCTGAGTATAGTGTTGAGACAAGTAAGATGGAACATGTCATTACAAAGAAGATTTCGGGCTTGAAAACATGACATTTACATAAGGTGATACTTTTGTTTCCTCCTGCAGATTGTGGCTAAGCTGGAGGAGGACGGTGCCCCCGGAGAGGTGAGGGAGCAACTGCAACGGGTGAGAGAGATGTTTGATGGACTGAGGAGCTGCTCTTGGACCTTAAGCAACGACAAATGACCTGGCAATGACTAAAAAGTTACGGGTGTATTTGCATAAAAGTATAAGTTTGTGAATCAATAAGTGTCCTACCTGCAATTCCACACACCTCAAGACCCCCCTCCAAAAAAACACCCAACCATGGACCAAAAAAAAATACACCCAACCATGGACCAGGGAGCCATGTCTCGTCCTCAGCTTCTTCCTCCGCTCCCACGCCACCGATGGTCCAGGAGGCGTACAGCAAAAGCAACACCTCCATGTATCATCTCACAAATCGTTCGTGAAGTCATTTCATGTGCAAATGTGAAGAAACAAAGTTTGTGAAGTTACTTGGGGCATGTTTAGTGAAATATTTTAGTGAGATGAACAAGCTAATTTGATGCATGCATGTTGGAGGTGGACAGCTACTTGTTTTGGCAGACAAGCTAAACTGTCAGTGGCTATTTTATTAGCAGCTAATTGAACTTCGTATTGTGCACTGTAAAAATGTGTACCTAGCAAATACATTTTATTTTGTCTTGATTGTTTTCCGTCAAAGTGGCTGATGTCGAGGCTAAAAAAATTAAAGCTACAAACTGTTAAAAAGACTTGTATCGTATCCAGTGAGGGCTCTGCATTTGGGACCGGGCCCCACCTGATGGCGCTGTTGAACACTATATGCAGGCTCATCAAGAAATATATATATATATCAAGAATAATAATATTCAAATAAATACCAATGATGTTTGTATGGTAATTTCGTTATAAACATATATGTATAATACCGGTCGTGTGTGTCGTGCATACTTAACCGTCACCTAGTGCTACGCATATTCCCAGAACTTCTCACTTGGCCTCCGAGAAGGGTCTGTGGTCCATCCGGCTCCGATCGTCTTCAGCGCCTTCTCCAACAACCCTCCGTCATTCTTAAGAGTAAAATAAAGAAAAATCATTAGATATCTTGACGAGCTTCACAGGGTCTGAAAGCCTCCCAATCCCAGCTGTATCCAACATGTCAGAGTCTTTCAAGAGACATCACCGAGCCGCGGCCACCGCCCTCACCGGCTGACCGCGACCTGATCACCCTGAGGACAGGATCCCTTCTGCAGCAACGCGGCGGGGAGTCAAGCTGGTCCTAGAGGTCACCCGCCCCTAAGGATCTGGTTGATCCTTTAATGCGCAACAAGAGTGTGGACCACCGACCAACATTGCCACTCCTGTCACATGTCCGGCCAAGGCTCAAGAGCATTCTGTGACACGTCAGCCGGATAATCCACCCCCAGATTCCGACCTTCATCCTAGACCAACACAACATGACATGTTCTTTATCGCCCTCTGAGTAACCTAAGTAGACAGAAGCCCTCATCCACCGTGGCTCATCACAAGCACAACAGCGGCATGAAGAGCCAGCCCATCAAATCACTCCTCCCTGGGCGCTGTTTCTGACACCTCTTATGGTGATCGAGTAGTCACAGAGCCCCCTCTGTGTCCGGCACAGACCTCCATTGGTTATCGCTATCATGCATTGCGCAACACTTATTCCTCTATAGGCGCTTTTTCTGACACCTCTTACAGTGATCGAGCAGTCCACAAAATCCCCTCTGCCCTCCGCTGATTATCTCCACTATGCTTTGTAACACTTATTCCACTTATTATCATTATCACCTTGCCTTGCAACACTTATTCCACTGGTTATCATTATTACCAAGCCTTGCAACATTTTTTACCTTCAGTGTTCGGTGCCATTGTTGCTGAAGTGAATCTTCTGTTTCAATTTAATTATAACTGTTTTGATTTAGTTATAACTGTTTAGATTTGGACATAACTTCTTTAATTTACTCAGTAGAGCTGGGTGAGAATTTAAATGATGTGATGGGGGAGCTGCTCTGCTCACACATTCCTGAGTCATTGTTTGGGGGGACCAAATGTGTTTTACAACCGGTTGAGCAGATGTTGGGGCTGGAGCCAGGAAGTCTGGCTCTGTTTACACATCAATGATTATCTGATCTCCTGTTTTCTATCTTGTGACTGCTTGGGGGCAGCAGAGGGAGGGACAGCAGAGGAAGCGGAAGGGGAGGGACTTTTTAGAATGACTGAACTATATTAACGTTTGCAGGGGTAATGGTCGCAGCTCGGTGACGATGCGCTGTCGCAGATGACGCAGATGACGTATGCGCTAATTCTCGCAACCGTCAGCGCCGTTTGGCCCCTCTCTGTGTCATCAAAAACTTTTTATAATATATGACCCTGATTCACAGATCTCAACTCTGATTCTGAAAACAACTTTACGAACACGCGGAAAACTTAAAAGGATAGTTTTCCAACATTGCCAAGCCCGTTCCCTTGGCTGTGGTTTCGCTAGATGGTGGGTAGGGACAGTGGGAATCTCGTTCATCCATTCATGCGCGTCACTTATTAGATGACGAGGCATTTGGCTACTGCTGGCGGCGCCAAATCGTCCCGCATTACCCGTAATCCAGCCTTTATTTTGACAATTTTCATGATTTCTTGACAACTTTCATGATTTCTGACAACTTTCATGATTTCTTGACAACTTCCCTAGTTGTATGACATGTCTCTTGATGCTCCAGCGCCACCCTTTTCCAGGGCCAGTTAATTCGGTAGGTGAGTTGTTACACCCTCCTTAGCGGGATCCGATTTCCGGGCCACCGCCCTGCTGTCTATATCAACCAACACCTTTCCAGGAATCCGCTGGGCGTCGGATCTTCCACATCCCTATTCCGGCCTTCATCCTAGACTTACTCCATATGACATGTTCTCTTTTGCCCTCTAAGTGACCTAAGTAGACAAAGCCCCTCATCCACCGCTGCCCCCTCAAGCACCAAAGTGGCTTGCAGAGCCCGCCCCTCAAATCACTCTTCTCATTTTGGTCAGGTTAGCCCTGACTACAGCCGCTAAGATGAGCCTGCAGAACAACCCTTTGTCCGCACCTTCTCCTGAACGAGATTGACCCAGGCTATTTAATGACCTCACCAGCTCCCATCTTGCACAAACATTTCGTTCAACAGTTCCATCAGCGAGGTACTTTTCTGGTTTGTTGCCCCGTACAACATAAAAGCATTAAACCCAGGCAGCTCTTTAGTATCAATAGGCATATAATTATGATACTGCCTTTTCTTCTGAGCGAGACGCATCACCCAGGCTAATTCTGAGCCAGGATTCGAACAGGTATCCTACGCCATTTTGAGTGCTCCGCAGGCCCTTTCAGCAACCCCATCAGGTCCAATGTCAAGGTCTCGATCAGTTCGGGCTATTGATCAACATCCCTGACAATATCAGCTATGGC
>NW_028233745.1:27500-30000 GCF_054856555.1 Leptonotus elevatus
TCTGAAAAAATTTCCAAGTTTGGCTGACTTAGAAAAAATTCGAGAACCAGGATGAGGAGGGGGAAAATGTGGCCAGTCAGGCCGACCTGAAGTGCCTCTTAGGCGGATAGGGGTTGGGCGAAACTCCCTTGAAAGTGGCACTCTGAAAATATTTCCAAGTTGGGCTGACTTAGAAAAAATTCGAGAACCAGGCTGAGGAGGGGACCATCTGGCAAGGGAGTCCGACCTGAAGTGCA
The DNA here is from genome assembly GCF_054856555.1 of Leptonotus elevatus. Lineage (NCBI taxonomy): Eukaryota > Metazoa > Chordata > Actinopteri > Syngnathiformes > Syngnathidae > Leptonotus > Leptonotus elevatus. The sequence continues at coordinate 27,737 of NW_028233745.1, forward strand.
TCTAAAGCGGATATGGGTTGGTCGAGCCTCCCTTGATTTGCCCTGGAGCTCCCACGTCTTAAAAAGGTCTCTCCTATAATTGTACACCAACCATTTTGAGGTTTGGGTGCAAACCTCTCGAATGGGGGGACTCGGTCCCCTATCTACAGCGCCCCTAATGACGACAGGTGGTACTGCGCCCCTGGTAGCCCGGCCATTGAAAATTAATGGGCCCATTCATTTCAATGGGGAATTTCGACCCCTGGTTGCCCGCCATTCATTTCAATGGGGAATTTCGACCCCTGGTCGCCCGCCATTCATTTCAATGGGGACTTTCGACCCCTGGTTGCCCGCCATTCATTTCAATGGGGGATTTCGACCCCTGGTCGCCCGCCATTCATTTCAATGGGGGATTTCGACCCCTGGTAGCCCGCCATTCATTTCAATGGGGGACTTCGACCCCTGGTAGCCCGCCATTCATTTCAATGGGGGACTTGGACCCCTGGTAGCCCGCCATTCATTTCAATGGGGGATTTCGACCCCTGGTCGCCCGCCATTCATTTCAATGGGGGATTTCGACCCCTGGTAGCCCGCCATTCATTTCAATGGGGGACTTCGACCCCTGGTTGCCCGCCATTCATTTCAATGGGGGATTTCGACCCCTGGTCGCCCGCCATTCATTTCAATGGGGGATTTCGACCCCTGGTAGCCCGCCATTCATTTCAATGGGGGACTTGGACCCCTGGTAGCCCGCCATTCATTTCAATGGGGGATTTCGACCCCTGGTCGCCCGCCATTCATTTCAATGGGGGATTTCGACCCCTGGTAGCCCGCCATTCATTTCAATGGGGGACTTCGACCCCTGGTTGCCCGCCATTCATTTCAATGGGGGATTTCGACCCCTGGTCGCCCGCCATTCATTTCAATGGGGGATTTCGACCCCTGGTAGCCCGCCATTCATTTCAATGGGGGACTTCGACCCCTGGTTGCCCGCCATTCATTTCAATGGGGGACTTCGACCCCTGGTTGCCCGCCATTCATTTCAATGGGGGATTTCGACCCCTGGTCGCCCGCCATTCATTTCAATGGGGGATTTCGACCCCTGGTAGCCCGCCATTCATTTCAATGGGGGACTTCGACCCCTGGTTGCCCGCCATTCATTTCAATGGGGGACTTCGACCCCTGGTTGCCCGCCATTCATTTCAATGGGGGATTTCGACCCCTGGTTGCCCGGCATTCGTTCCTATGTGGCGGGGGATTTCAACCCCAGGTCGCCCTCGTGTGGTTCTTTTTGGCGCAGCTGACCGGGCTCCGCTGCTCATGGAGGTTTGCTAGTGGAGGATAACCCCCTGCCTGGGCAACTCGAACGCCCGGCATTCGTTCCTATGTGGCGGGGGATTTCAACCCCAGGTCGCCCTCGTGTGGTTCTTTTTGGCGCAGCTGACCGGGCTCCGCTGCTCATGGAGGTTTGCTAGTGGAGGATAACCCCCTGCCTGGGCAACTCGAACGCCCGGCTCCCCCCCGGTCCGCTGGAGCTCCTCCAACGGCCAGCAACAAGCCCCGAAGACGGGCGCGCTCCCCGCGGTCCGCTGGAGCTCCGCCAACGGCCAGCAACAAGCCCCGAAGACGGGCGCGCTCCCCGCGGTCCGCTGGAGCTCCGCCAACGGCCAGCAACAAGCCCCGAAGACGGGCGCGCTCCCCGCGGTCCGCTGGAGCTCCTCCAACGGCCAGCAACAAGCCCCGAAGACGGACGCGCTCCCCCCGGTCCGCTGGAGCTCCTCCAACGGCCAGCAACAAGCCCCGAAGACGGGCGCGCTCCCCGCGGTCCGCTGGAGCTCCTCCAACGGCCAGCAACAAGCCCCGAAGACGGGCGCGCTCCCCCCGGTCCGCTGGAGCTCCTCCAACGGCCAGCAACAAGCCCCGAAGACGGGCGCGCTCCCCGCGGTCCGCTGGAGCTCCTCCAACGGCCAGCAACAAGCCCCGAAGACGGACGCGCTCCCCCCGGTCCGCTGGAGCTCCTCCAACGGCCAGCAACAAGCCCCGAAGACGGACGCGCTCCCCCCGGTCCGCTGGAGCTCCTCCAACGGCCAGCAACAAGCCCCGAAGACGGGCGCGCTCCCCCCGGTCCGCTGGAGCTCCTCCGACGGCCAGCAACAAGCCCCGACGACGGGCGCGCTCCCCGCGGTCCGCTGGAGCTCCGCCGACGGCCAGCAACAAGCCCCGAAGACGGGCGCGCTCCCCGCGGTCCGCTGGAGCTCCGCCGACGGCCAGCAACAAGCCCCGAA
>NW_028233745.1:55000-57500 GCF_054856555.1 Leptonotus elevatus
TAGGGGTTGGGCGAAACTCCCTTGAAAGTGGCACTCTGAAAAAATTTCCAAGTTTGGCTGACTTAGAAAAAATTCGAGAACCAGGATGAGGAGGGGGGAAATGTGGCCAGTCAGGCCGACCCGAAGTGCCTCTTAGGCGGATAGGGGTTGGGCGAAACTCCCTTGAAAGTGGCACTCTGAAAAAATTTCCAAGTTTGGCTGACTTAGAAAAAATTCGAGAACCAGGATGAGGAGGGGGGAAATGTGGCCAGTCAGGCCGACCCGAAGTGCCTCTTAGGCGGATAGGGGTTGGGCGAAACTCCCTTGAAAGTGGCACTCTGAAAAAATTTCCAAGTTTGGCTGACTTAGAAAAAATTCGAGAACCAGGATGAGGAGGGGGGAAATGTGGCCAGTCAGGCCGACCCGAAGTGCCTCTTAGGCGGATAGGGGTTGGGCGAAACTCCCTTGAAAGTGGCACTCTGAAAAAATTTCCAAGTTTGGCTGACTTAGAAAAAATTCGAGAACCAGGATGAGGAGGGGGGAAATGTGGCCAGTCAGGCCGACCCGAAGTGCCTCTTAGGCGGATAGGGGTTGGGCGAAACTCCCTTGAAAGTGGCACTCTGAAAAAATTTCCAAGTTTGGCTGACTTAGAAAAAATTCGAGAACCAGGATGAGGAGGGGGGAAATGTGGCCAGTCAGGCCGACCCGAAGTGCCTCTTAGGCGGATAGGGGTTGGGCGAAACTCCCTTGAAAGTGGCACTCTGAAAAAATTTCCAAGTTTGGCTGACTTAGAAAAAATTCGAGAACCAGGATGAGGAGGGGGGAAATGTGGCCAGTCAGGCCGACCCGAAGTGCCTCTTAGGCGGATAGGGGTTGGGCGAAACTCCCTTGAAAGTGGCACTCTGAAAAAATTTCCAAGTTTGGCTGACTTAGAAAAAATTCGAGAACCAGGATGAGGAGGGGGGAAATGTGGCCAGTCAGGCCGACCCGAAGTGCCTCTTAGGCGGATAGGGGTTGGGCGAAACTCCCTTGAAAGTGGCACTCTGAAAAAATTTCCAAGTTTGGCTGACTTAGAAAAAATTCGAGAACCAGGATGAGGAGGGGGGAAATGTGGCCAGTCAGGCCGACCCGAAGTGCCTCTTAGGCGGATAGGGGTTGGGCGAAACTCCCTTGAAAGTGGCACTCTGAAAAAATTTCCAAGTTTGGCTGACTTAGAAAAAATTCGAGAACCAGGATGAGGAGGGGGAAAATGTGGCCAGTCAGGCCGACCCGAAGTGCCTCTTAGGCGGATAGGGGTTGGGCGAAACTCCCTTGAAAGTGGCACTCTGAAAAAATTTCCAAGTTTGGCTGACTTAGAAAAAATTCGAGAACCAGGATGAGGAGGGGGAAAATGTGGCCAGTCAGGCCGACCCGAAGTGCCTCTTAGGCGGATAGGGGTTGGGCGAAACTCCCTTGAAAGTGGCACTCTGAAAAAATTTCCAAGTTTGGCTGACTTAGAAAAAATTCGAGAACCAGGATGAGGAGGGGGAAAATGTGGCCAGTCAGGCCGACCTGAAGTGCCTCTTAGGCGGATAGGGGTTGGGCGAAACTCCCTTGAAAGTGGCACTCTGAAAATATTTCCAAGTTGGGCTGACTTAGAAAAAATTCGAGAACCAGGCTGAGGAGGGGACCATCTGGCAAGGGAGTCCGACCTAAAGTGCATCTAAAGCGGATATGGGTTGGTCGAGCCTCCCTTGATTTGCCCTGGAGCTCCCACGTCTTAAAAAGGTCTCTCCTATAATTGTACACCAACCATTTTGAGGTTTGGGTGCAAACCTCTCGAATGGGGGGACTCGGTCCCCTATCTACAGCGCCCCTAATGACGACAGGTGGTACTGCGCCCCTGGTAGCCCGGCCATTGAAAATGAATGGGCCCATTCATTTCAATGGGGAATTTCGACCCCTGGTTGCCCGCCATTCATTTCAATGGGGAATTTCGACCCCTGGTCGCCCGCCATTCATTTCAATGGGGACTTTCGACCCCTGGTTGCCCGCCATTCATTTCAATGGGGGATTTCGACCCCTGGTCGCCCGCCATTCATTTCAATGGGGGATTTCGACCCCTGGTAGCCCGCCATTCATTTCAATGGGGGACTTCGACCCCTGGTAGCCCGCCATTCATTTCAATGGGGGACTTGGACCCCTGGTAGCCCGCCATTCATTTCAATGGGGGATTTCGACCCCTGGTCGCCCGCCATTCATTTCAATGGGGGATTTCGACCCCTGGTCGCCCGCCATTCATTTCAATGGGGGATTTCGACCCCTGGTAGCCCGCCATTCATTTCAATGGGGGACTTCGACCCCTGGTAGCCCGCCATTCATTTCAATGGGGGACTTGGACCCCTGGTAGCCCGCCATTCATTTCAATGGGGGATTTCGACCCCTGGTCGCCCGCCATTCATTTCAATGGGGGACTTCGACCCCTGGTTGCCCGCCATTCATTTCAATGGGGGATTTCGACCCCTGGTCGCCCGCCATTCAT
>NW_028233745.1:70000-75000 GCF_054856555.1 Leptonotus elevatus
GGATAGGGATTGGGCGAAACTCCCTTGGAAGTGGCACTCTGAAAAAATTTCCAAGTTTGGCTGACTTAGAAAAAATTCGAGAACCAGGATGAGGAGGGGGAAAATGTGGCCAGTCAGGCCGACCTGAAGTGCCTCTTAGGCGGATAAGGGTTGGGCGAAACTCCCTTGAAAGTGGCACTCTGAAAAAATTTCCAAGTTTGGCTGACTTAGAAAAAATTCGAGAACCAGGATGAGGAGGGGGAAAATGTGGCCAGTCAGGCCGACCCGAAGTGCCTCTTAGGCGGATAGGGGTTGGGCGAAACTCCCTTGAAAGTGGCACTCTGAAAAAATTTCCAAGTTGGGCTGACTTAGAAAAAATTCGAGAACCAGGATGAGGAGGGGGAAAATGTGGCCAGTCAGGCCGACCCGAAGTGCCTCTTAGGCGGATAGGGGTTGGGCGAAACTCCCTTGAAAGTGGCACTCTGAAAAAATTTCCAAGTTTGGCTGACTTAGAAAAAATTCGAGAACCAGGATGAGGAGGGGGAAAATGTGGCCAGTCAGGCCGACCTGAAGTGCCTCTTAGGCGGATAAGGGTTGGGCGAAACTCCCTTGAAAGTGGCACTCTGAAAAAATTTCCAAGTTTGGCTGACTTAGAAAAAATTCGAGAACCAGGATGAGGAGGGGGAAAATGTGGCCAGTCAGGCCGACCCGAAGTGCCTCTTAGGCGGATAGGGGTTGGGCGAAACTCCCTTGAAAGTGGCACTCTGAAAAAATTTCCAAGTTTGGCTGACTTAGAAAAAATTCGAGAACCAGGATGAGGAGGGGGGAAATGTGGCCAGTCAGGCCGACCCGAAGTGCCTCTTAGGCGGATAGGGGTTGGGCGAAACTCCCTTGAAAGTGGCACTCTGAAAAAATTTCCAAGTTTGGCTGACTTAGAAAAAATTCGAGAACCAGGATGAGGAGGGGGGAAATGTGGCCAGTCAGGCCGACCCGAAGTGCCTCTTAGGCGGATAGGGGTTGGGCGAAACTCCCTTGAAAGTGGCACTCTGAAAAAATTTCCAAGTTTGGCTGACTTAGAAAAAATTCGAGAACCAGGATGAGGAGGGGGGAAATGTGGCCAGTCAGGCCGACCCGAAGTGCCTCTTAGGCGGATAGGGGTTGGGCGAAACTCCCTTGAAAGTGGCACTCTGAAAAAATTTCCAAGTTTGGCTGACTTAGAAAAAATTCGAGAACCAGGATGAGGAGGGGGGAAATGTGGCCAGTCAGGCCGACCCGAAGTGCCTCTTAGGCGGATAGGGGTTGGGCGAAACTCCCTTGAAAGTGGCACTCTGAAAAAATTTCCAAGTTTGGCTGACTTAGAAAAAATTCGAGAACCAGGATGAGGAGGGGGAAAATGTGGCCAGTCAGGCCGACCCGAAGTGCCTCTTAGGCGGATAGGGGTTGGGCGAAACTCCCTTGAAAGTGGCACTCTGAAAAAATTTCCAAGTTTGGCTGACTTAGAAAAAATTCGAGAACCAGGATGAGGAGGGGGAAAATGTGGCCAGTCAGGCCGACCCGAAGTGCCTCTTAGGCGGATAGGGGTTGGGCGAAACTCCCTTGAAAGTGGCACTCTGAAAAAATTTCCAAGTTTGGCTGACTTAGAAAAAATTCGAGAACCAGGATGAGGAGGGGGAAAATGTGGCCAGTCAGGCCGACCTGAAGTGCCTCTTAGGCGGATAGGGGTTGGGCGAAACTCCCTTGAAAGTGGCACTCTGAAAATATTTCCAAGTTGGGCTGACTTAGAAAAAATTCGAGAACCAGGCTGAGGAGGGGACCATCTGGCAAGGGAGTCCGACCTAAAGTGCATCTAAAGCGGATATGGGTTGGTCGAGCCTCCCTTGATTTGCCCTGGAGCTCCCACGTCTTAAAAAGGTCTCTCCTATAATTGTACACCAACCATTTTGAGGTTTGGGTGCAAACCTCTCGAATGGGGGGACTCGGTCCCCTATCTACAGCGCCCCTAATGACGACAGGTGGTACTGCGCCCCTGGTAGCCCGGCCATTGAAAATGAATGGGCCCATTCATTTCAATGGGGAATTTCGACCCCTGGTTGCCCGCCATTCATTTCAATGGGGAATTTCGACCCCTGGTCGCCCGCCATTCATTTCAATGGGGACTTTCGACCCCTGGTTGCCCGCCATTCATTTCAATGGGGGATTTCGACCCCTGGTCGCCCGCCATTCATTTCAATGGGGGATTTCGACCCCTGGTAGCCCGCCATTCATTTCAATGGGGGACTTCGACCCCTGGTAGCCCGCCATTCATTTCAATGGGGGACTTGGACCCCTGGTAGCCCGCCATTCATTTCAATGGGGGATTTCGACCCCTGGTCGCCCGCCATTCATTTCAATGGGGGATTTCGACCCCTGGTCGCCCGCCATTCATTTCAATGGGGGATTTCGACCCCTGGTAGCCCGCCATTCATTTCAATGGGGGACTTCGACCCCTGGTAGCCCGCCATTCATTTCAATGGGGGACTTGGACCCCTGGTAGCCCGCCATTCATTTCAATGGGGGATTTCGACCCCTGGTCGCCCGCCATTCATTTCAATGGGGGACTTCGACCCCTGGTTGCCCGCCATTCATTTCAATGGGGGATTTCGACCCCTGGTCGCCCGCCATTCATTTCAATGGGGGATTTCGACCCCTGGTAGCCCGCCATTCATTTCAATGGGGGACTTCGACCCCTGGTTGCCCGCCATTCATTTCAATGGGGGACTTCGACCCCTGGTTGCCCGCCATTCATTTCAATGGGGGATTTCGACCCCTGGTTGCCCGGCATTCGTTCCTATGTGGCGGGGGATTTCAACCCCAGGTCGCCCTCGTGTGGTTCTTTTTGGCGCAGCTGACGGGCTCCGCTGCTCATGGAGGTTTGCTAGTGGAGGATAACCCCCTGCCTGGGCAACTCGAACGCCCGGCATTCGTTCCTATGTGGCGGGGGATTTCAACCCCAGGCCGCCCTCGTGTGGTTCTTTTTGGCGCAGCTGACGGGCTCCGCTGCTCATGGAGGTTTGCTAGTGGAGGATAACCCCCTGCCTGGGCAACTCGAACGCCCGGCATTCGTTCCTATGTGGCGGGGGATTTCAACCCCAGGTCGCCCTCGTGTGGTTCTTTTTGGCGCAGCTGACGGGCTCCGCTGCTCATGGAGGTTTGCTAGTGGAGGATAACCCCCTGCCTGGGCAACTCGAACGCCCGGCATTCGTTCCTATGTGGCGGGGGATTTCAACCCCAGGCCGCCCTCGTGTGGTTCTTTTTGGCGCAGCTGACGGGCTCCGCTGCTCATGGAGGTTTGCTAGTGGAGGATAACCCCCTGCCTGGGCAACTCGAACGCCCGGCATTCGTTCCTATGTGGCGGGGGATTTCAACCCCAGGTCGCCCTCGTGTGGTTCTTTTTGGCGCAGCTGACGGGCTCCGCTGCTCATGGAGGTTTGCTAGTGGAGGATAACCCCCTGCCTGGGCAACTCGAACGCCCGGCATTCGTTCCTATGTGGCGGGGGATTTCAACCCCAGGCCGCCCTCGTGTGGTTCTTTTTGGCGCAGCTGACGGGCTCCGCTGCTCATGGAGGTTTGCTAGTGGAGGATAACCCCCTGCCTGGGCAACTCGAACGCCCGGCATTCGTTCCTATGTGGCGGGGGATTTCAACCCCAGGTCGCCCTCGTGTGGTTCTTTTTGGCGCAGCTGACGGGCTCCGCTGCTCATGGAGGTTTGCTAGTGGAGGATAACCCCCTGCCTGGGCAACTCGAACGCCCGGCATTCGTTCCTTTGTGGCGGGGGATTTCAACCCCAGGCCGCCCTCGTGTGGTTCTTTTTGGCGCAGCTGACGGGCTCCGCTGCTCATGGAGGTTTGCTAGTGGAGGATAACCCCCTGCCTGGGCAACTCGAACGCCCGGCATTCGTTCCTATGTGGCGGGGGATTTCAACCCCAGGTCGCCCTCGTGTGGTTCTTTTTGGCGCAGCTGACGGGCTCCGCTGCTCATGGAGGTTTGCTAGTGGAGGATAACCCCCTGCCTGGGCAACTCGAACGCCCGGCATTCGTTCCTATGTGGCGGGGGATTTCAACCCCAGGTCGCCCTCGTGTGGTTCTTTTTGGCGCCGCTGACGGGCTCCGCTGCTCATGGAGGTTTGCTAGTGGAGGATAACCCCCTGCCTGGGCAACTCGAACGCCCGGCATTCATTCCTATGGGGCGGGGGATTTCAACCCCAGGTCGCCCTCGTGTGGTTCTTTTTGGCGAAGCTGACGGGCTCCGCTGCTCATGGAGGTTTGCTAGTGGAGGATAACCCCCTGCCTGGGCAACTCGAACGCCCGGCTCCCCCCCGGTCCGCTGGAGCTCCTCCGACGGCCAGCAACAAGCCCCGAAGACGGGCGCGCTCCCCGCGGTCCGCTGGAGCTCCGCCAACGGCCAGCAACAAGCCCCGAAGACGGGCGCGCTCCCCGCGGTCCGCTGGAGCTCCGCCAACGGCCAGCAACAAGCCCCGAAGACGGGCGCGCTCCCCGCGGTCCGCTGGAGCTCCTCCAACGGCCAGCAACAAGCCCCGAAGACGGGCGCGCTCCCCGCGGTCCGCTGGAGCTCCTCCAACGGCCAGCAACAAGCCCCGAAGACGGGCGCGCTCCCCGCGGTCCGCTGGAGCTCCTCCAACGGCCAGCAACAAGCCCCGAAGACGGGCGCGCTCCCCCCGGTCCGCTGGAGCTCCTCCAACGGCCAGCAACAAGCCCCGAAGACGGGCGCGCTCCCCGCGGTCCGCTGGAGCTCCTCCAACGGCCAGCAACAAGCCCCGAAGACGGGCGCGCTCCCCGCGGTCCGCTGGAGCTCCTCCAACGGCCAGCAACAAGCCCCGAAGACGGGCGCGCTCCCCGCGGTCCGCTGGAGCTCCTCCAACGGCCAGCAACAAGCCCCGAAGACGGACGCGCTCCCCCCGGTCCGCTGGAGCTCCTCCAACGGCCAGCAACAAGCCCCGAAGACGGGCGCGCTCCCCGCGGTCC
>NW_028233745.1:87500-92500 GCF_054856555.1 Leptonotus elevatus
GAAAAAATTTCCAAGTTTGGCTGACTTAGAAAAAATTCGAGAACCAGGATGAGGAGGGGGAAAATGTGGCCAGTCAGGCCGACCTGAAGTGCCTCTTAGGCGGATAAGGGTTGGGCGAAACTCCCTTGAAAGTGGCACTCTGAAAAAATTTCCAAGTTTGGCTGACTTAGAAAAAATTCGAGAACCAGGATGAGGAGGGGGAAAATGTGGCCAGTCAGGCCGACCCGAAGTGCCTCTTAGGCGGATAGGGGTTGGGCGAAACTCCCTTGAAAGTGGCACTCTGAAAAAATTTCCAAGTTGGGCTGACTTAGAAAAAATTCGAGAACCAGGATGAGGAGGGGGAAAATGTGGCCAGTCAGGCCGACCCGAAGTGCCTCTTAGGCGGATAGGGGTTGGGCGAAACTCCCTTGAAAGTGGCACTCTGAAAAAATTTCCAAGTTTGGCTGACTTAGAAAAAATTCGAGAACCAGGATGAGGAGGGGGAAAATGTGGCCAGTCAGGCCGACCTGAAGTGCCTCTTAGGCGGATAAGGGTTGGGCGAAACTCCCTTGAAAGTGGCACTCTGAAAAAATTTCCAAGTTTGGCTGACTTAGAAAAAATTCGAGAACCAGGATGAGGAGGGGGAAAATGTGGCCAGTCAGGCCGACCCGAAGTGCCTCTTAGGCGGATAGGGGTTGGGCGAAACTCCCTTGAAAGTGGCACTCTGAAAAAATTTCCAAGTTTGGCTGACTTAGAAAAAATTCGAGAACCAGGATGAGGAGGGGGAAAATGTGGCCAGTCAGGCCGACCCGAAGTGCCTCTTAGGCGGATAGGGGTTGGGCGAAACTCCCTTGAAAGTGGCACTCTGAAAAAATTTCCAAGTTTGGCTGACTTAGAAAAAATTCGAGAACCAGGATGAGGAGGGGGGAAATGTGGCCAGTCAGGCCGACCCGAAGTGCCTCTTAGGCGGATAGGGGTTGGGCGAAACTCCCTTGAAAGTGGCACTCTGAAAAAATTTCCAAGTTTGGCTGACTTAGAAAAAATTCGAGAACCAGGATGAGGAGGGGGGAAATGTGGCCAGTCAGGCCGACCCGAAGTGCCTCTTAGGCGGATAGGGGTTGGGCGAAACTCCCTTGAAAGTGGCACTCTGAAAAAATTTCCAAGTTTGGCTGACTTAGAAAAAATTCGAGAACCAGGATGAGGAGGGGGGAAATGTGGCCAGTCAGGCCGACCCGAAGTGCCTCTTAGGCGGATAGGGGTTGGGCGAAACTCCCTTGAAAGTGGCACTCTGAAAAAATTTCCAAGTTTGGCTGACTTAGAAAAAATTCGAGAACCAGGATGAGGAGGGGGGAAATGTGGCCAGTCAGGCCGACCCGAAGTGCCTCTTAGGCGGATAGGGGTTGGGCGAAACTCCCTTGAAAGTGGCACTCTGAAAAAATTTCCAAGTTTGGCTGACTTAGAAAAAATTCGAGAACCAGGATGAGGAGGGGGGAAATGTGGCCAGTCAGGCCGACCCGAAGTGCCTCTTAGGCGGATAGGGGTTGGGCGAAACTCCCTTGAAAGTGGCACTCTGAAAAAATTTCCAAGTTTGGCTGACTTAGAAAAAATTCGAGAACCAGGATGAGGAGGGGGGAAATGTGGCCAGTCAGGCCGACCCGAAGTGCCTCTTAGGCGGATAGGGGTTGGGCGAAACTCCCTTGAAAGTGGCACTCTGAAAAAATTTCCAAGTTTGGCTGACTTAGAAAAAATTCGAGAACCAGGATGAGGAGGGGGGAAATGTGGCCAGTCAGGCCGACCCGAAGTGCCTCTTAGGCGGATAGGGGTTGGGCGAAACTCCCTTGAAAGTGGCACTCTGAAAAAATTTCCAAGTTTGGCTGACTTAGAAAAAATTCGAGAACCAGGATGAGGAGGGGGGAAATGTGGCCAGTCAGGCCGACCCGAAGTGCCTCTTAGGCGGATAGGGGTTGGGCGAAACTCCCTTGAAAGTGGCACTCTGAAAAAATTTCCAAGTTTGGCTGACTTAGAAAAAATTCGAGAACCAGGATGAGGAGGGGGGAAATGTGGCCAGTCAGGCCGACCCGAAGTGCCTCTTAGGCGGATAGGGGTTGGGCGAAACTCCCTTGAAAGTGGCACTCTGAAAAAATTTCCAAGTTTGGCTGACTTAGAAAAAATTCGAGAACCAGGATGAGGAGGGGGAAAATGTGGCCAGTCAGGCCGACCCGAAGTGCCTCTTAGGCGGATAGGGGTTGGGCGAAACTCCCTTGAAAGTGGCACTCTGAAAAAATTTCCAAGTTTGGCTGACTTAGAAAAAATTCGAGAACCAGGATGAGGAGGGGGAAAATGTGGCCAGTCAGGCCGACCCGAAGTGCCTCTTAGGCGGATAGGGGTTGGGCGAAACTCCCTTGAAAGTGGCACTCTGAAAAAATTTCCAAGTTTGGCTGACTTAGAAAAAATTCGAGAACCAGGATGAGGAGGGGGAAAATGTGGCCAGTCAGGCCGACCTGAAGTGCCTCTTAGGCGGATAGGGGTTGGGCGAAACTCCCTTGAAAGTGGCACTCTGAAAATATTTCCAAGTTGGGCTGACTTAGAAAAAATTCGAGAACCAGGCTGAGGAGGGGACCATCTGGCAAGGGAGTCCGACCTAAAGTGCATCTAAAGCGGATATGGGTTGGTCGAGCCTCCCTTGATTTGCCCTGGAGCTCCCACGTCTTAAAAAGGTCTCTCCTATAATTGTACACCAACCATTTTGAGGTTTGGGTGCAAACCTCTCGAATGGGGGGACTCGGTCCCCTATCTACAGCGCCCCTAATGACGACAGGTGGTACTGCGCCCCTGGTAGCCCGGCCATTGAAAATGAATGGGCCCATTCATTTCAATGGGGAATTTCGACCCCTGGTTGCCCGCCATTCATTTCAATGGGGAATTTCGACCCCTGGTCGCCCGCCATTCATTTCAATGGGGACTTTCGACCCCTGGTTGCCCGCCATTCATTTCAATGGGGGATTTCGACCCCTGGTCGCCCGCCATTCATTTCAATGGGGGATTTCGACCCCTGGTAGCCCGCCATTCATTTCAATGGGGGACTTCGACCCCTGGTAGCCCGCCATTCATTTCAATGGGGGACTTGGACCCCTGGTAGCCCGCCATTCATTTCAATGGGGGATTTCGACCCCTGGTCGCCCGCCATTCATTTCAATGGGGGATTTCGACCCCTGGTCGCCCGCCATTCATTTCAATGGGGGATTTCGACCCCTGGTAGCCCGCCATTCATTTCAATGGGGGACTTCGACCCCTGGTAGCCCGCCATTCATTTCAATGGGGGACTTGGACCCCTGGTAGCCCGCCATTCATTTCAATGGGGGATTTCGACCCCTGGTCGCCCGCCATTCATTTCAATGGGGGACTTCGACCCCTGGTTGCCCGCCATTCATTTCAATGGGGGATTTCGACCCCTGGTCGCCCGCCATTCATTTCAATGGGGGATTTCGACCCCTGGTAGCCCGCCATTCATTTCAATGGGGGACTTCGACCCCTGGTTGCCCGCCATTCATTTCAATGGGGGACTTCGACCCCTGGTTGCCCGCCATTCATTTCAATGGGGGATTTCGACCCCTGGTTGCCCGGCATTCGTTCCTATGTGGCGGGGGATTTCAACCCCAGGTCGCCCTCGTGTGGTTCTTTTTGGCGCAGCTGACGGGCTCCGCTGCTCATGGAGGTTTGCTAGTGGAGGATAACCCCCTGCCTGGGCAACTCGAACGCCCGGCATTCGTTCCTTTGTGGCGGGGGATTTCAACCCCAGGCCGCCCTCGTGTGGTTCTTTTTGGCGCAGCTGACGGGCTCCGCTGCTCATGGAGGTTTGCTAGTGGAGGATAACCCCCTGCCTGGGCAACTCGAACGCCCGGCATTCGTTCCTATGTGGCGGGGGATTTCAACCCCAGGTCGCCCTCGTGTGGTTCTTTTTGGCGCAGCTGACGGGCTCCGCTGCTCATGGAGGTTTGCTAGTGGAGGATAACCCCCTGCCTGGGCAACTCGAACGCCCGGCATTCGTTCCTATGTGGCGGGGGATTTCAACCCCAGGTCGCCCTCGTGTGGTTCTTTTTGGCGCCGCTGACGGGCTCCGCTGCTCATGGAGGTTTGCTAGTGGAGGATAACCCCCTGCCTGGGCAACTCGAACGCCCGGCATTCATTCCTATGGGGCGGGGGATTTCAACCCCAGGTCGCCCTCGTGTGGTTCTTTTTGGCGAAGCTGACGGGCTCCGCTGCTCATGGAGGTTTGCTAGTGGAGGATAACCCCCTGCCTGGGCAACTCGAACGCCCGGCTCCCCCCCGGTCCGCTGGAGCTCCTCCGACGGCCAGCAACAAGCCCCGAAGACGGGCGCGCTCCCCGCGGTCCGCTGGAGCTCCGCCAACGGCCAGCAACAAGCCCCGAAGACGGGCGCGCTCCCCGCGGTCCGCTGGAGCTCCGCCAACGGCCAGCAACAAGCCCCGAAGACGGGCGCGCTCCCCGCGGTCCGCTGGAGCTCCTCCAACGGCCAGCAACAAGCCCCGAAGACGGGCGCGCTCCCCGCGGTCCGCTGGAGCTCCTCCAACGGCCAGCAACAAGCCCCGAAGACGGGCGCGCTCCCCGCGGTCCGCTGGAGCTCCGCCAACGGCCAGCAACAAGCCCCGAAGACGGGCGCGCTCCCCCCGGTCCGCTGGAGCTCCTCCAACGGCCAGCAACAAGCCCCGAAGACGGGCGCGCTCCCCGCGGTCCGCTGGAGCTCCGCCAACGGCCAGCAACAAGCCCCGAAGACGGGCGCGCTCCCCCCGGTCCGCTGGAGCTCCTCCGACGGCCAGCAACAAGCCCCGAAGACGGGCGCGCGCTCCCCGCGGTCCGCTGGAGCTCCTCCGACGGCCAGCAACAAGCCCCGAAGACGGGCGCGCTCCCCCCGGTCCGCTGGAGCTCCTCCGACGGCCAGCAACAAGCCCCGAAGACGGGCGCGCTCCCCCCGGTCCGCTGGAGCTCCTCCAACGGCCAGCAA
>NW_028233745.1:105000-110000 GCF_054856555.1 Leptonotus elevatus
GCGGATAGGGGTTGGGCGAAACTCCCTTGAAAGTGGCACTCTGAAAAAATTTCCAAGTTTGGCTGACTTAGAAAAAATTCGAGAACCAGGATGAGGAGGGGGAAAATGTGGCCAGTCAGGCCGACCCGAAGTGCCTCTTAGGCGGATAGGGGTTGGGCGAAACTCCCTTGAAAGTGGCACTCTGAAAAAATTTCCAAGTTTGGCTGACTTAGAAAAAATTCGAGAACCAGGATGAGGAGGGGGAAAATGTGGCCAGTCAGGCCGACCTGAAGTGCCTCTTAGGCGGATAGGGGTTGGGCGAAACTCCCTTGAAAGTGGCACTCTGAAAAAATTTCCAAGTTTGGCTGACTTAGAAAAAATTCGAGAACCAGGATGAGGAGGGGGAAAATGTGGCCAGTCAGGCCGACCTGAAGTGCCTCTTAGGCGGATAGGGGTTGGGCGAAACTCCCTTGAAAGTGGCACTCTGAAAATATTTCCAAGTTGGGCTGACTTAGAAAAAATTCGAGAACCAGGCTGAGGAGGGGACCATCTGGCAAGGGAGTCCGACCTAAAGTGCATCTAAAGCGGATATGGGTTGGTCGAGCCTCCCTTGATTTGCCCTGGAGCTCCCACGTCTTAAAAAGGTCTCTCCTATAATTGTACACCAACCATTTTGAGGTTTGGGTGCAAACCTCTCGAATGGGGGGACTCGGTCCCCTATCTACAGCGCCCCTAATGACGACAGGTGGTACTGCGCCCCTGGTAGCCCGGCCATTGAAAATGAATGGGCCCATTCATTTCAATGGGGAATTTCGACCCCTGGTTGCCCGCCATTCATTTCAATGGGGAATTTCGACCCCTGGTCGCCCGCCATTCATTTCAATGGGGACTTTCGACCCCTGGTTGCCCGCCATTCATTTCAATGGGGGATTTCGACCCCTGGTCGCCCGCCATTCATTTCAATGGGGGATTTCGACCCCTGGTAGCCCGCCATTCATTTCAATGGGGGACTTCGACCCCTGGTAGCCCGCCATTCATTTCAATGGGGGACTTGGACCCCTGGTAGCCCGCCATTCATTTCAATGGGGGATTTCGACCCCTGGTCGCCCGCCATTCATTTCAATGGGGGATTTCGACCCCTGGTCGCCCGCCATTCATTTCAATGGGGGATTTCGACCCCTGGTAGCCCGCCATTCATTTCAATGGGGGACTTCGACCCCTGGTAGCCCGCCATTCATTTCAATGGGGGACTTGGACCCCTGGTAGCCCGCCATTCATTTCAATGGGGGATTTCGACCCCTGGTCGCCCGCCATTCATTTCAATGGGGGACTTCGACCCCTGGTTGCCCGCCATTCATTTCAATGGGGGATTTCGACCCCTGGTCGCCCGCCATTCATTTCAATGGGGGATTTCGACCCCTGGTAGCCCGCCATTCATTTCAATGGGGGACTTCGACCCCTGGTTGCCCGCCATTCATTTCAATGGGGGACTTCGACCCCTGGTTGCCCGCCATTCATTTCAATGGGGGATTTCGACCCCTGGTTGCCCGGCATTCGTTCCTATGTGGCGGGGGATTTCAACCCCAGGTCGCCCTCGTGTGGTTCTTTTTGGCGCAGCTGACGGGCTCCGCTGCTCATGGAGGTTTGCTAGTGGAGGATAACCCCCTGCCTGGGCAACTCGAACGCCCGGCATTCGTTCCTATGTGGCGGGGGATTTCAACCCCAGGCCGCCCTCGTGTGGTTCTTTTTGGCGCAGCTGACGGGCTCCGCTGCTCATGGAGGTTTGCTAGTGGAGGATAACCCCCTGCCTGGGCAACTCGAACGCCCGGCATTCGTTCCTATGTGGCGGGGGATTTCAACCCCAGGTCGCCCTCGTGTGGTTCTTTTTGGCGCAGCTGACGGGCTCCGCTGCTCATGGAGGTTTGCTAGTGGAGGATAACCCCCTGCCTGGGCAACTCGAACGCCCGGCATTCGTTCCTATGTGGCGGGGGATTTCAACCCCAGGCCGCCCTCGTGTGGTTCTTTTTGGCGCAGCTGACGGGCTCCGCTGCTCATGGAGGTTTGCTAGTGGAGGATAACCCCCTGCCTGGGCAACTCGAACGCCCGGCATTCGTTCCTATGTGGCGGGGGATTTCAACCCCAGGTCGCCCTCGTGTGGTTCTTTTTGGCGCAGCTGACGGGCTCCGCTGCTCATGGAGGTTTGCTAGTGGAGGATAACCCCCTGCCTGGGCAACTCGAACGCCCGGCATTCGTTCCTTTGTGGCGGGGGATTTCAACCCCAGGCCGCCCTCGTGTGGTTCTTTTTGGCGCAGCTGACGGGCTCCGCTGCTCATGGAGGTTTGCTAGTGGAGGATAACCCCCTGCCTGGGCAACTCGAACGCCCGGCATTCGTTCCTATGTGGCGGGGGATTTCAACCCCAGGTCGCCCTCGTGTGGTTCTTTTTGGCGCAGCTGACGGGCTCCGCTGCTCATGGAGGTTTGCTAGTGGAGGATAACCCCCTGCCTGGGCAACTCGAACGCCCGGCATTCGTTCCTATGTGGCGGGGGATTTCAACCCCAGGTCGCCCTCGTGTGGTTCTTTTTGGCGCCGCTGACGGGCTCCGCTGCTCATGGAGGTTTGCTAGTGGAGGATAACCCCCTGCCTGGGCAACTCGAACGCCCGGCATTCATTCCTATGGGGCGGGGGATTTCAACCCCAGGTCGCCCTCGTGTGGTTCTTTTTGGCGAAGCTGACGGGCTCCGCTGCTCATGGAGGTTTGCTAGTGGAGGATAACCCCCTGCCTGGGCAACTCGAACGCCCGGCTCCCCCCCGGTCCGCTGGAGCTCCTCCGACGGCCAGCAACAAGCCCCGAAGACGGGCGCGCTCCCCGCGGTCCGCTGGAGCTCCGCCAACGGCCAGCAACAAGCCCCGAAGACGGGCGCGCTCCCCGCGGTCCGCTGGAGCTCCGCCAACGGCCAGCAACAAGCCCCGAAGACGGGCGCGCTCCCCGCGGTCCGCTGGAGCTCCTCCAACGGCCAGCAACAAGCCCCGAAGACGGGCGCGCTCCCCGCGGTCCGCTGGAGCTCCTCCAACGGCCAGCAACAAGCCCCGAAGACGGGCGCGCTCCCCGCGGTCCGCTGGAGCTCCTCCAACGGCCAGCAACAAGCCCCGAAGACGGGCGCGCTCCCCCCGGTCCGCTGGAGCTCCTCCAACGGCCAGCAACAAGCCCCGAAGACGGGCGCGCTCCCCGCGGTCCGCTGGAGCTCCTCCAACGGCCAGCAACAAGCCCCGAAGACGGGCGCGCTCCCCGCGGTCCGCTGGAGCTCCTCCAACGGCCAGCAACAAGCCCCGAAGACGGGCGCGCTCCCCGCGGTCCGCTGGAGCTCCTCCAACGGCCAGCAACAAGCCCCGAAGACGGACGCGCTCCCCCCGGTCCGCTGGAGCTCCTCCAACGGCCAGCAACAAGCCCCGAAGACGGGCGCGCTCCCCGCGGTCCGCTGGAGCTCCTCCAACGGCCAGCAACAAGCCCCGAAGACGGACGCGCTCCCCCCGGTCCGCTGGAGCTCCTCCAACGGCCAGCAACAAGCCCCGAAGACGGGCGCGCTCCCCCCGGTCCGCTGGAGCTCCTCCAACGGCCAGCAACAAGCCCCGAAGACGGGCGCGCTCCCCGCGGTCCGCTGGAGCTCCTCCAACGGCCAGCAACAAGCCCCGAAGACGGGCGCGCTCCCCGCGGTCCGCTGGAGCTCCTCCAACGGCCAGCAACAAGCCCCGAAGACGGACGCGCTCCCCCCGGTCCGCTGGAGCTCCTCCAACGGCCAGCAACAAGCCCCGAAGACGGGCGCGCTCCCCGCGGTCCGCTGGAGCTCCTCCAACGGCCAGCAACAAGCCCCGAAGACGGACGCGCTCCCCCCGGTCCGCTGGAGCTCCTCCAACGGCCAGCAACAAGCCCCGAAGACGGGCGCGCTCCCCCCGGTCCGCTGGAGCTCCTCCAACGGCCAGCAACAAGCCCCGAAGACGGGCGCGCTCCCCGCGGTCCGCTGGAGCTCCTCCAACGGCCAGCAACAAGCCCCGAAGACGGGCGCGCTCCCCGCGGTCCGCTGGAGCTCCTCCAACGGCCAGCAACAAGCCCCGAAGACGGACGCGCTCCCCCCGGTCCGCTGGAGCTCCTCCAACGGCCAGCAACAAGCCCCGAAGACGGGCGCGCTCCCCGCGGTCCGCTGGAGCTCCTCCAACGGCCAGCAACAAGCCCCGAAGACGGACGCGCTCCCCCCGGTCCGCTGGAGCTCCTCCAACGGCCAGCAACAAGCCCCGAAGACGGGCGCGCTCCCCGCGGTCCGCTGGAGCTCCTCCAACGGCCAGCAACAAGCCCCGAAGACGGACGCGCTCCCCCCGGTCCGCTGGAGCTCCTCCAACGGCCAGCAACAAGCCCCGAAGACGGGCGCGCTCCCCCCGGTCCGCTGGAGCTCCTCCAACGGCCAGCAACAAGCCCCGAAGACGGGCGCGCTCCCCGCGGTCCGCTGGAGCTCCTCCAACGGCCAGCAACAAGCCCCGAAGACGGGCGCGCTCCCCGCGGTCCGCTGGAGCTCCTCCAACGGCCAGCAACAAGCCCCGAAGACGGACGCGCTCCCCCCGGTCCGCTGGAGCTCCTCCAACGGCCAGCAACAAGCCCCGAAGACGGGCGCGCTCCCCGCGGTCCGCTGGAGCTCCTCCAACGGCCAGCAACAAGCCCCGAAGACGGACGCGCTCCCCCCGGTCCGCTGGAGCTCCTCCAACGGCCAGCAACAAGCCCCGAAGACGGGCGCGCTCCCCCCGGTCCGCTGGAGCTCCTCCAACGGCCAGCAACAAGCCCCGAAGACGGGCGCGCTCCCCGCGGTCCGCTGGAGCTCCTCCAACGGCCAGCAACAAGCCCCGAAGACGGGCGCGCTCCCCGCGGTCCGCTGGAGCTCCTCCAACGGCCAGCAACAAGCCCCGAAGACGGACGCGCTCCCCCCGGTCCGCTGGAGCTCCTCCAACGGCCAGCAACAAGCCCCGAAGACGGGCG
>NW_028233745.1:120000-125000 GCF_054856555.1 Leptonotus elevatus
TTGGGCGAAACTCCCTTGGAAGTGGCACTCTGAAAAAAATTCCAAGTTTGGCTGACTTAGAAAAAATTCGAGAACCAGGATGAGGAGGGGGAAAATGTGGCCAGTCAGGCCGACCTGAAGTGCCTCTTAGGCGGATAAGGGTTGGGCGAAACTCCCTTGAAAGTGGCACTCTGAAAAAATTTCCAAGTTTGGCTGACTTAGAAAAAATTCGAGAACCAGGATGAGGAGGGGGAAAATGTGGCCAGTCAGGCCGACCCGAAGTGCCTCTTAGGCGGATAGGGGTTGGGCGAAACTCCCTTGAAAGTGGCACTCTGAAAAAATTTCCAAGTTGGGCTGACTTAGAAAAAATTCGAGAACCAGGATGAGGAGGGGGAAAATGTGGCCAGTCAGGCCGACCCGAAGTGCCTCTTAGGCGGATAGGGGTTGGGCGAAACTCCCTTGAAAGTGGCACTCTGAAAAAATTTCCAAGTTTGGCTGACTTAGAAAAAATTCGAGAACCAGGATGAGGAGGGGGAAAATGTGGCCAGTCAGGCCGACCTGAAGTGCCTCTTAGGCGGATAAGGGTTGGGCGAAACTCCCTTGAAAGTGGCACTCTGAAAAAATTTCCAAGTTTGGCTGACTTAGAAAAAATTCGAGAACCAGGATGAGGAGGGGGAAAATGTGGCCAGTCAGGCCGACCCGAAGTGCCTCTTAGGCGGATAGGGGTTGGGCGAAACTCCCTTGAAAGTGGCACTCTGAAAAAATTTCCAAGTTTGGCTGACTTAGAAAAAATTCGAGAACCAGGATGAGGAGGGGGAAAATGTGGCCAGTCAGGCCGACCTGAAGTGCCTCTTAGGCGGATAAGGGTTGGGCGAAACTCCCTTGAAAGTGGCACTCTGAAAAAATTTCCAAGTTTGGCTGACTTAGAAAAAATTCGAGAACCAGGATGAGGAGGGGGAAAATGTGGCCAGTCAGGCCGACCCGAAGTGCCTCTTAGGCGGATAGGGGTTGGGCGAAACTCCCTTGAAAGTGGCACTCTGAAAAAATTTCCAAGTTTGGCTGACTTAGAAAAAATTCGAGAACCAGGATGAGGAGGGGGGAAATGTGGCCAGTCAGGCCGACCCGAAGTGCCTCTTAGGCGGATAGGGGTTGGGCGAAACTCCCTTGAAAGTGGCACTCTGAAAAAATTTCCAAGTTTGGCTGACTTAGAAAAAATTCGAGAACCAGGATGAGGAGGGGGGAAATGTGGCCAGTCAGGCCGACCCGAAGTGCCTCTTAGGCGGATAGGGGTTGGGCGAAACTCCCTTGAAAGTGGCACTCTGAAAAAATTTCCAAGTTTGGCTGACTTAGAAAAAATTCGAGAACCAGGATGAGGAGGGGGGAAATGTGGCCAGTCAGGCCGACCCGAAGTGCCTCTTAGGCGGATAGGGGTTGGGCGAAACTCCCTTGAAAGTGGCACTCTGAAAAAATTTCCAAGTTTGGCTGACTTAGAAAAAATTCGAGAACCAGGATGAGGAGGGGGAAAATGTGGCCAGTCAGGCCGACCCGAAGTGCCTCTTAGGCGGATAGGGGTTGGGCGAAACTCCCTTGAAAGTGGCACTCTGAAAAAATTTCCAAGTTTGGCTGACTTAGAAAAAATTCGAGAACCAGGATGAGGAGGGGGAAAATGTGGCCAGTCAGGCCGACCCGAAGTGCCTCTTAGGCGGATAGGGGTTGGGCGAAACTCCCTTGAAAGTGGCACTCTGAAAAAATTTCCAAGTTTGGCTGACTTAGAAAAAATTCGAGAACCAGGATGAGGAGGGGGAAAATGTGGCCAGTCAGGCCGACCTGAAGTGCCTCTTAGGCGGATAGGGGTTGGGCGAAACTCCCTTGAAAGTGGCACTCTGAAAAAATTTCCAAGTTTGGCTGACTTAGAAAAAATTCGAGAACCAGGATGAGGAGGGGGAAAATGTGGCCAGTCAGGCCGACCTGAAGTGCCTCTTAGGCGGATAGGGGTTGGGCGAAACTCCCTTGAAAGTGGCACTCTGAAAATATTTCCAAGTTGGGCTGACTTAGAAAAAATTCGAGAACCAGGCTGAGGAGGGGACCATCTGGCAAGGGAGTCCGACCTAAAGTGCATCTAAAGCGGATATGGGTTGGTCGAGCCTCCCTTGATTTGCCCTGGAGCTCCCACGTCTTAAAAAGGTCTCTCCTATAATTGTACACCAACCATTTTGAGGTTTGGGTGCAAACCTCTCGAATGGGGGGACTCGGTCCCCTATCTACAGCGCCCCTAATGACGACAGGTGGTACTGCGCCCCTGGTAGCCCGGCCATTGAAAATGAATGGGCCCATTCATTTCAATGGGGAATTTCGACCCCTGGTTGCCCGCCATTCATTTCAATGGGGAATTTCGACCCCTGGTCGCCCGCCATTCATTTCAATGGGGACTTTCGACCCCTGGTTGCCCGCCATTCATTTCAATGGGGGATTTCGACCCCTGGTCGCCCGCCATTCATTTCAATGGGGGATTTCGACCCCTGGTAGCCCGCCATTCATTTCAATGGGGGACTTCGACCCCTGGTAGCCCGCCATTCATTTCAATGGGGGACTTGGACCCCTGGTAGCCCGCCATTCATTTCAATGGGGGATTTCGACCCCTGGTCGCCCGCCATTCATTTCAATGGGGGACTTCGACCCCTGGTTGCCCGCCATTCATTTCAATGGGGGATTTCGACCCCTGGTCGCCCGCCATTCATTTCAATGGGGGATTTCGACCCCTGGTAGCCCGCCATTCATTTCAATGGGGGACTTCGACCCCTGGTTGCCCGCCATTCATTTCAATGGGGGACTTCGACCCCTGGTTGCCCGCCATTCATTTCAATGGGGGATTTCGACCCCTGGTTGCCCGGCATTCGTTCCTATGTGGCGGGGGATTTCAACCCCAGGTCGCCCTCGTGTGGTTCTTTTTGGCGCAGCTGACGGGCTCCGCTGCTCATGGAGGTTTGCTAGTGGAGGATAACCCCCTGCCTGGGCAACTCGAACGCCCGGCATTCGTTCCTATGTGGCGGGGGATTTCAACCCCAGGCCGCCCTCGTGTGGTTCTT
Source organism: Leptonotus elevatus (assembly GCF_054856555.1). Taxonomy (NCBI): domain Eukaryota; kingdom Metazoa; phylum Chordata; class Actinopteri; order Syngnathiformes; family Syngnathidae; genus Leptonotus; species Leptonotus elevatus. The sequence continues at coordinate 123,066 of NW_028233745.1, forward strand.
TTTGGCGCAGCTGACGGGCTCCGCTGCTCATGGAGGTTTGCTAGTGGAGGATAACCCCCTGCCTGGGCAACTCGAACGCCCGGCATTCGTTCCTATGTGGCGGGGGATTTCAACCCCAGGTCGCCCTCGTGTGGTTCTTTTTGGCGCAGCTGACGGGCTCCGCTGCTCATGGAGGTTTGCTAGTGGAGGATAACCCCCTGCCTGGGCAACTCGAACGCCCGGCATTCGTTCCTTTGTGGCGGGGGATTTCAACCCCAGGCCGCCCTCGTGTGGTTCTTTTTGGCGCAGCTGACGGGCTCCGCTGCTCATGGAGGTTTGCTAGTGGAGGATAACCCCCTGCCTGGGCAACTCGAACGCCCGGCATTCGTTCCTATGTGGCGGGGGATTTCAACCCCAGGTCGCCCTCGTGTGGTTCTTTTTGGCGCAGCTGACGGGCTCCGCTGCTCATGGAGGTTTGCTAGTGGAGGATAACCCCCTGCCTGGGCAACTCGAACGCCCGGCATTCGTTCCTATGTGGCGGGGGATTTCAACCCCAGGTCGCCCTCGTGTGGTTCTTTTTGGCGCCGCTGACGGGCTCCGCTGCTCATGGAGGTTTGCTAGTGGAGGATAACCCCCTGCCTGGGCAACTCGAACGCCCGGCATTCATTCCTATGGGGCGGGGGATTTCAACCCCAGGTCGCCCTCGTGTGGTTCTTTTTGGCGAAGCTGACGGGCTCCGCTGCTCATGGAGGTTTGCTAGTGGAGGATAACCCCCTGCCTGGGCAACTCGAACGCCCGGCTCCCCCCCGGTCCGCTGGAGCTCCTCCGACGGCCAGCAACAAGCCCCGAAGACGGGCGCGCTCCCCGCGGTCCGCTGGAGCTCCGCCAACGGCCAGCAACAAGCCCCGAAGACGGGCGCGCTCCCCGCGGTCCGCTGGAGCTCCGCCAACGGCCAGCAACAAGCCCCGAAGACGGGCGCGCTCCCCGCGGTCCGCTGGAGCTCCTCCAACGGCCAGCAACAAGCCCCGAAGACGGGCGCGCTCCCCGCGGTCCGCTGGAGCTCCTCCAACGGCCAGCAACAAGCCCCGAAGACGGGCGCGCTCCCCGCGGTCCGCTGGAGCTCCTCCAACGGCCAGCAACAAGCCCCGAAGACGGGCGCGCTCCCCCCGGTCCGCTGGAGCTCCTCCAACGGCCAGCAACAAGCCCCGAAGACGGGCGCGCTCCCCGCGGTCCGCTGGAGCTCCTCCAACGGCCAGCAACAAGCCCCGAAGACGGGCGCGCTCCCCGCGGTCCGCTGGAGCTCCTCCAACGGCCAGCAACAAGCCCCGAAGACGGGCGCGCTCCCCGCGGTCCGCTGGAGCTCCTCCAACGGCCAGCAACAAGCCCCGAAGACGGACGCGCTCCCCCCGGTCCGCTGGAGCTCCTCCAACGGCCAGCAACAAGCCCCGAAGACGGGCGCGCTCCCCGCGGTCCGCTGGAGCTCCTCCAACGGCCAGCAACAAGCCCCGAAGACGGACGCGCTCCCCCCGGTCCGCTGGAGCTCCTCCAACGGCCAGCAACAAGCCCCGAAGACGGGCGCGCTCCCCCCGGTCCGCTGGAGCTCCTCCAACGGCCAGCAACAAGCCCCGAAGACGGGCGCGCTCCCCGCGGTCCGCTGGAGCTCCTCCAACGGCCAGCAACAAGCCCCGAAGACGGGCGCGCTCCCCGCGGTCCGCTGGAGCTCCTCCAACGGCCAGCAACAAGCCCCGAAGACGGACGCGCTCCCCCCGGTCCGCTGGAGCTCCTCCAACGGCCAGCAACAAGCCCCGAAGACGGGCGCGCTCCCCGCGGTCCGCTGGAGCTCCTCCAACGGCCAGCAACAAGCCCCGAAGACGGACGCGCTCCCCCCGGTCCGCTGGAGCTCCTCCAACGGCCAGCAACAAGCCCCGAAGACGGGCGCGCTCCCCCCGGTCCGCT
>NW_028233745.1:135000-140000 GCF_054856555.1 Leptonotus elevatus
GGAGGGGGAAAATGTGGCCAGTCAGGCCGACCCGAAGTGCCTCTTAGGCGGATAGGGGTTGGGCGAAACTCCCTTGAAAGTGGCACTCTGAAAAAATTTCCAAGTTTGGCTGACTTAGAAAAAATTCGAGAACCAGGATGAGGAGGGGGAAAATGTGGCCAGTCAGGCCGACCCGAAGTGCCTCTTAGGCGGATAGGGGTTGGGCGAAACTCCCTTGAAAGTGGCACTCTGAAAAAATTTCCAAGTTTGGCTGACTTAGAAAAAATTCGAGAACCAGGATGAGGAGGGGGGAAATGTGGCCAGTCAGGCCGACCCGAAGTGCCTCTTAGGCGGATAGGGGTTGGGCGAAACTCCCTTGAAAGTGGCACTCTGAAAAAATTTCCAAGTTTGGCTGACTTAGAAAAAATTCGAGAACCAGGATGAGGAGGGGGAAAATGTGGCCAGTCAGGCCGACCCGAAGTGCCTCTTAGGCGGATAGGGGTTGGGCGAAACTCCCTTGAAAGTGGCACTCTGAAAAAATTTCCAAGTTTGGCTGACTTAGAAAAAATTCGAGAACCAGGATGAGGAGGGGGAAAATGTGGCCAGTCAGGCCGACCCGAAGTGCCTCTTAGGCGGATAGGGGTTGGGCGAAACTCCCTTGAAAGTGGCACTCTGAAAAAATTTCCAAGTTTGGCTGACTTAGAAAAAATTCGAGAACCAGGATGAGGAGGGGGAAAATGTGGCCAGTCAGGCCGACCTGAAGTGCCTCTTAGGCGGATAGGGGTTGGGCGAAACTCCCTTGAAAGTGGCACTCTGAAAATATTTCCAAGTTGGGCTGACTTAGAAAAAATTCGAGAACCAGGCTGAGGAGGGGACCATCTGGCAAGGGAGTCCGACCTAAAGTGCATCTAAAGCGGATATGGGTTGGTCGAGCCTCCCTTGATTTGCCCTGGAGCTCCCACGTCTTAAAAAGGTCTCTCCTATAATTGTACACCAACCATTTTGAGGTTTGGGTGCAAACCTCTCGAATGGGGGGACTCGGTCCCCTATCTACAGCGCCCCTAATGACGACAGGTGGTACTGCGCCCCTGGTAGCCCGGCCATTGAAAATGAATGGGCCCATTCATTTCAATGGGGAATTTCGACCCCTGGTTGCCCGCCATTCATTTCAATGGGGAATTTCGACCCCTGGTCGCCCGCCATTCATTTCAATGGGGACTTTCGACCCCTGGTTGCCCGCCATTCATTTCAATGGGGGATTTCGACCCCTGGTCGCCCGCCATTCATTTCAATGGGGGATTTCGACCCCTGGTAGCCCGCCATTCATTTCAATGGGGGACTTCGACCCCTGGTAGCCCGCCATTCATTTCAATGGGGGACTTGGACCCCTGGTAGCCCGCCATTCATTTCAATGGGGGATTTCGACCCCTGGTCGCCCGCCATTCATTTCAATGGGGGATTTCGACCCCTGGTAGCCCGCCATTCATTTCAATGGGGGACTTCGACCCCTGGTTGCCCGCCATTCATTTCAATGGGGGATTTCGACCCCTGGTCGCCCGCCATTCATTTCAATGGGGGATTTCGACCCCTGGTCGCCCGCCATTCATTTCAATGGGGGATTTCGACCCCTGGTAGCCCGCCATTCATTTCAATGGGGGACTTCGACCCCTGGTAGCCCGCCATTCATTTCAATGGGGGACTTGGACCCCTGGTAGCCCGCCATTCATTTCAATGGGGGACTTCGACCCCTGGTTGCCCGCCATTCATTTCAATGGGGGACTTCGACCCCTGGTTGCCCGCCATTCATTTCAATGGGGGATTTCGACCCCTGGTCGCCCGCCATTCATTTCAATGGGGGATTTCGACCCCTGGTAGCCCGCCATTCATTTCAATGGGGGACTTCGACCCCTGGTTGCCCGCCATTCATTTCAATGGGGGACTTCGACCCCTGGTTGCCCGCCATTCATTTCAATGGGGGATTTCGACCCCTGGTCGCCCGCCATTCATTTCAATGGGGGATTTCGACCCCTGGTAACCCGCCATTCATTTCAATGGGGGACTTCGACCCCTGGTTGCCCGCCATTCATTTCAATGGGGGACTTCGACCCCTGGTTGCCCGCCATTCATTTCAATGGGGGATTTCGACCCCTGGTTGCCCGGCATTCGTTCCTATGTGGCGGGGGATTTCAACCCCAGGTCGCCCTCGTGTGGTTCTTTTTGGCGCAGCTGACGGGCTCCGCTGCTCGTGGAGGTTTGCTAGTGGAGGATAACCCCCTGCCTGGGCAACTCGAACGCCCGGCATTCGTTCCTATGTGGCGGGGGATTTCAACCCCAGGTCGCCCTCGTGTGGTTCTTTTTGGCGCAGCTGACGGGCTCCGCTGCTCATGGAGGTTTGCTAGTGGAGGATAACCCCCTGCCTGGGCAACTCGAACGCCCGGCATTCGTTCCTATGTGGCGGGGGATTTCAACCCCAGGCCGCCCTCGTGTGGTTCTTTTTGGCGCAGCTGACGGGCTCCGCTGCTCATGGAGGTTTGCTAGTGGAGGATAACCCCCTGCCTGGGCAACTCGAACGCCCGGCTCCCCCCCGGTCCGCTGGAGCTCCTCCAACGGCCAGCAACAAGCCCCGAAGACGGGCGCGCTCCCCGCGGTCCGCTGGAGCTCCTCCAACGGCCAGCAACAAGCCCCGAAGACGGGCGCGCTCCCCGCGGTCCGCTGGAGCTCCTCCAACGGCCAGCAACAAGCCCCGAAGACGGGCGCGCTCCCCCCGGTCCGCTGGAGCTCCGCCAACGGCCAGCAACAAGCCCCGAAGACGGGCGCGCTCCCCCCGGTCCGCTGGAGCTCCTCCAACGGCCAGCAACAAGCCCCGAAGACGGGCGCGCTCCCCCCGGTCCGCTGGAGCTCCTCCAACGGCCAGCAACAAGCCCCGAAGACGGGCGCGCTCCCCGCGGTCCGCTGGAGCTCCTCCAACGGCCAGCAACAAGCCCCGAAGACGGACGCGCTCCCCCCGGTCCGCTGGAGCTCCGCCAACGGCCAGCAACAAGCCCCGAAGACGGGCGCGCTCCCCGCGGTCCGCTGGAGCTCCTCCAACGGCCAGCAACAAGCCCCGAAGACGGGCGCGCTCCCCCCGGTCCGCTGGAGCTCCGCCAACGGCCAGCAACAAGCCCCGAAGACGGGCGCGCTCCCCCCGGTCCGCTGGAGCTCCTCCAACGGCCAGCAACAAGCCCCGAAGACGGGCGCGCTCCCCCCGGTCCGCTGGAGCTCCTCCAACGGCCAGCAACAAGCCCCGAAGACGGGCGCGCTCCCCGCGGTCCGCTGGAGCTCCTCCAACGGCCAGCAACAAGCCCCGAAGACGGGCGCGCTCCCCGCGGTCCGCTGGAGCTCCGCCAACGGCCAGCAACAAGCCCCGAAGACGGGCGCGCTCCCCGCGGTCCGCTGGAGCTCCTCCAACGGCCAGCAACAAGCCCCGAAGACGGACGCGCTCCCCCCGGTCCGCTGGAGCTCCTCCAACGGCCAGCAACAAGCCCCGAAGACGGGCGCGCTCCCCGCGGTCCGCTGGAGCTCCTCCAACGGCCAGCAACAAGCCCCGAAGACGGGCGCGCTCCCCCCGGTCCGCTGGAGCTCCTCCAACGGCCAGCAACAAGCCCCGAAGACGGGCGCGCTCCCCGCGGTCCGCTGGAGCTCCTCCAACGGCCAGCAACAAGCCCCGAAGACGGGCGCGCTCCCCGCGGTCCGCTGGAGCTCCGCCAACGGCCAGCAACAAGCCCCGAAGACGGGCGCGCTCCCCGCGGTCCGCTGGAGCTCCTCCAACGGCCAGCAACAAGCCCCGAAGACGGGCGCGCTCCCCCCGGTCCGCTGGAGCTCCTCCAACGGCCAGCAACAAGCCCCGAAGACGGGCGCGCTCCCCCCGGTCCGCTGGAGCTCCTCCAACGGCCAGCAACAAGCCCCGAAGACGGGCGCGCTCCCCCCGGTCCGCTGGAGCTCCTCCAACGGCCAGCAACAAGCCCCGAAGACGGGCGCGCTCCCCGCGGTCCGCTGGAGCTCCTCCAACGGCCAGCAACAAGCCCCGAAGACGGACGCGCTCCCCCCGGTCCGCTGGAGCTCCGCCAACGGCCAGCAACAAGCCCCGAAGACGGGCGCGCTCCCCGCGGTCCGCTGGAGCTCCTCCAACGGCCAGCAACAAGCCCCGAAGACGGGCGCGCTCCCCCCGGTCCGCTGGAGCTCCGCCAACGGCCAGCAACAAGCCCCGAAGACGGGCGCGCTCCCCCCGGTCCGCTGGAGCTCCTCCAACGGCCAGCAACAAGCCCCGAAGACGGGCGCGCTCCCCCCGGTCCGCTGGAGCTCCTCCAACGGCCAGCAACAAGCCCCGAAGACGGGCGCGCTCCCCGCGGTCCGCTGGAGCTCCTCCAACGGCCAGCAACAAGCCCCGAAGACGGGCGCGCTCCCCGCGGTCCGCTGGAGCTCCGCCAACGGCCAGCAACAAGCCCCGAAGACGGGCGCGCTCCCCGCGGTCCGCTGGAGCTCCTCCAACGGCCAGCAACAAGCCCCGAAGACGGACGCGCTCCCCCCGGTCCGCTGGAGCTCCTCCAACGGCCAGCAACAAGCCCCGAAGACGGGCGCGCTCCCCGCGGTCCGCTGGAGCTCCGCCAACGGCCAGCAACAAGCCCCGAAGACGGGCGCGCTCCCCGCGGTCCGCTGGAGCTCCTCCAACGGCCAGCAACAAGCCCCGAAGACGGGCGCGCTCCCCCCGGTCCGCTGGAGCTCCTCCAACGGCCAGCAACAAGCCCCGAAGACGGGCGCGCTCCCCCCGGTCCGCTGGAGCTCCTCCAACGGCCAGCAACAAGCCCCGAAGACGGGCGCGCTCCCCCCGGTCCGCTGGAGCTCCTCCAACGGCCAGCAACAAGCCCCGAAGACGGGCGCGCTCCCCGCGGTCCGCTGGAGCTCCTCCAACGGCCAGCAACAAGCCCCGAAGACGGGCGCGCTCCCCGCGGTCCGCTGGAGCTCCGCCAACGGCCAGCAACAAG
>NW_028233745.1:150000-155000 GCF_054856555.1 Leptonotus elevatus
GTGGCACTCTGAAAAAATTTCCAAGTTTGGCTGACTTAGAAAAAATTCGAGAACCAGGATGAGGAGGGGGAAAATGTGGCCAGTCAGGCCGACCCGAAGTGCCTCTTAGGCGGATAGGGGTTGGGCGAAACTCCCTTGAAAGTGGCACTCTGAAAAAATTTCCAAGTTTGGCTGACTTAGAAAAAATTCGAGAACCAGGATGAGGAGGGGGAAAATGTGGCCAGTCAGGCCGACCCGAAGTGCCTCTTAGGCGGATAGGGGTTGGGCGAAACTCCCTTGAAAGTGGCACTCTGAAAAAATTTCCAAGTTTGGCTGACTTAGAAAAAATTCGAGAACCAGGATGAGGAGGGGGAAAATGTGGCCAGTCAGGCCGACCCGAAGTGCCTCTTAGGCGGATAGGGGTTGGGCGAAACTCCCTTGAAAGTGGCACTCTGAAAAAATTTCCAAGTTTGGCTGACTTAGAAAAAATTCGAGAACCAGGATGAGGAGGGGGGAAATGTGGCCAGTCAGGCCGACCCGAAGTGCCTCTTAGGCGGATAGGGGTTGGGCGAAACTCCCTTGAAAGTGGCACTCTGAAAAAATTTCCAAGTTTGGCTGACTTAGAAAAAATTCGAGAACCAGGATGAGGAGGGGGAAAATGTGGCCAGTCAGGCCGACCCGAAGTGCCTCTTAGGCGGATAGGGGTTGGGCGAAACTCCCTTGAAAGTGGCACTCTGAAAAAATTTCCAAGTTTGGCTGACTTAGAAAAAATTCGAGAACCAGGATGAGGAGGGGGAAAATGTGGCCAGTCAGGCCGACCCGAAGTGCCTCTTAGGCGGATAGGGGTTGGGCGAAACTCCCTTGAAAGTGGCACTCTGAAAAAATTTCCAAGTTTGGCTGACTTAGAAAAAATTCGAGAACCAGGATGAGGAGGGGGAAAATGTGGCCAGTCAGGCCGACCTGAAGTGCCTCTTAGGCGGATAGGGGTTGGGCGAAACTCCCTTGAAAGTGGCACTCTGAAAATATTTCCAAGTTGGGCTGACTTAGAAAAAATTCGAGAACCAGGCTGAGGAGGGGACCATCTGGCAAGGGAGTCCGACCTAAAGTGCATCTAAAGCGGATATGGGTTGGTCGAGCCTCCCTTGATTTGCCCTGGAGCTCCCACGTCTTAAAAAGGTCTCTCCTATAATTGTACACCAACCATTTTGAGGTTTGGGTGCAAACCTCTCGAATGGGGGGACTCGGTCCCCTATCTACAGCGCCCCTAATGACGACAGGTGGTACTGCGCCCCTGGTAGCCCGGCCATTGAAAATGAATGGGCCCATTCATTTCAATGGGGAATTTCGACCCCTGGTTGCCCGCCATTCATTTCAATGGGGAATTTCGACCCCTGGTCGCCCGCCATTCATTTCAATGGGGACTTTCGACCCCTGGTTGCCCGCCATTCATTTCAATGGGGGATTTCGACCCCTGGTCGCCCGCCATTCATTTCAATGGGGGATTTCGACCCCTGGTAGCCCGCCATTCATTTCAATGGGGGACTTCGACCCCTGGTAGCCCGCCATTCATTTCAATGGGGGACTTGGACCCCTGGTAGCCCGCCATTCATTTCAATGGGGGATTTCGACCCCTGGTCGCCCGCCATTCATTTCAATGGGGGATTTCGACCCCTGGTAGCCCGCCATTCATTTCAATGGGGGACTTCGACCCCTGGTTGCCCGCCATTCATTTCAATGGGGGATTTCGACCCCTGGTCGCCCGCCATTCATTTCAATGGGGGATTTCGACCCCTGGTCGCCCGCCATTCATTTCAATGGGGGATTTCGACCCCTGGTAGCCCGCCATTCATTTCAATGGGGGACTTCGACCCCTGGTAGCCCGCCATTCATTTCAATGGGGGACTTGGACCCCTGGTAGCCCGCCATTCATTTCAATGGGGGACTTCGACCCCTGGTTGCCCGCCATTCATTTCAATGGGGGACTTCGACCCCTGGTTGCCCGCCATTCATTTCAATGGGGGATTTCGACCCCTGGTCGCCCGCCATTCATTTCAATGGGGGATTTCGACCCCTGGTAGCCCGCCATTCATTTCAATGGGGGACTTCGACCCCTGGTTGCCCGCCATTCATTTCAATGGGGGACTTCGACCCCTGGTTGCCCGCCATTCATTTCAATGGGGGATTTCGACCCCTGGTCGCCCGCCATTCATTTCAATGGGGGATTTCGACCCCTGGTAACCCGCCATTCATTTCAATGGGGGACTTCGACCCCTGGTTGCCCGCCATTCATTTCAATGGGGGACTTCGACCCCTGGTTGCCCGCCATTCATTTCAATGGGGGATTTCGACCCCTGGTTGCCCGGCATTCGTTCCTATGTGGCGGGGGATTTCAACCCCAGGTCGCCCTCGTGTGGTTCTTTTTGGCGCAGCTGACGGGCTCCGCTGCTCGTGGAGGTTTGCTAGTGGAGGATAACCCCCTGCCTGGGCAACTCGAACGCCCGGCATTCGTTCCTATGTGGCGGGGGATTTCAACCCCAGGTCGCCCTCGTGTGGTTCTTTTTGGCGCAGCTGACGGGCTCCGCTGCTCATGGAGGTTTGCTAGTGGAGGATAACCCCCTGCCTGGGCAACTCGAACGCCCGGCATTCGTTCCTATGTGGCGGGGGATTTCAACCCCAGGCCGCCCTCGTGTGGTTCTTTTTGGCGCAGCTGACGGGCTCCGCTGCTCATGGAGGTTTGCTAGTGGAGGATAACCCCCTGCCTGGGCAACTCGAACGCCCGGCTCCCCCCCGGTCCGCTGGAGCTCCTCCAACGGCCAGCAACAAGCCCCGAAGACGGGCGCGCTCCCCGCGGTCCGCTGGAGCTCCTCCAACGGCCAGCAACAAGCCCCGAAGACGGGCGCGCTCCCCGCGGTCCGCTGGAGCTCCTCCAACGGCCAGCAACAAGCCCCGAAGACGGGCGCGCTCCCCCCGGTCCGCTGGAGCTCCGCCAACGGCCAGCAACAAGCCCCGAAGACGGGCGCGCTCCCCCCGGTCCGCTGGAGCTCCTCCAACGGCCAGCAACAAGCCCCGAAGACGGGCGCGCTCCCCCCGGTCCGCTGGAGCTCCTCCAACGGCCAGCAACAAGCCCCGAAGACGGGCGCGCTCCCCGCGGTCCGCTGGAGCTCCTCCAACGGCCAGCAACAAGCCCCGAAGACGGACGCGCTCCCCCCGGTCCGCTGGAGCTCCGCCAACGGCCAGCAACAAGCCCCGAAGACGGGCGCGCTCCCCGCGGTCCGCTGGAGCTCCTCCAACGGCCAGCAACAAGCCCCGAAGACGGGCGCGCTCCCCCCGGTCCGCTGGAGCTCCGCCAACGGCCAGCAACAAGCCCCGAAGACGGGCGCGCTCCCCCCGGTCCGCTGGAGCTCCTCCAACGGCCAGCAACAAGCCCCGAAGACGGGCGCGCTCCCCCCGGTCCGCTGGAGCTCCTCCAACGGCCAGCAACAAGCCCCGAAGACGGGCGCGCTCCCCGCGGTCCGCTGGAGCTCCTCCAACGGCCAGCAACAAGCCCCGAAGACGGGCGCGCTCCCCGCGGTCCGCTGGAGCTCCGCCAACGGCCAGCAACAAGCCCCGAAGACGGGCGCGCTCCCCGCGGTCCGCTGGAGCTCCTCCAACGGCCAGCAACAAGCCCCGAAGACGGACGCGCTCCCCCCGGTCCGCTGGAGCTCCTCCAACGGCCAGCAACAAGCCCCGAAGACGGGCGCGCTCCCCGCGGTCCGCTGGAGCTCCTCCAACGGCCAGCAACAAGCCCCGAAGACGGGCGCGCTCCCCCCGGTCCGCTGGAGCTCCTCCAACGGCCAGCAACAAGCCCCGAAGACGGGCGCGCTCCCCGCGGTCCGCTGGAGCTCCTCCAACGGCCAGCAACAAGCCCCGAAGACGGGCGCGCTCCCCGCGGTCCGCTGGAGCTCCGCCAACGGCCAGCAACAAGCCCCGAAGACGGGCGCGCTCCCCGCGGTCCGCTGGAGCTCCTCCAACGGCCAGCAACAAGCCCCGAAGACGGGCGCGCTCCCCCCGGTCCGCTGGAGCTCCTCCAACGGCCAGCAACAAGCCCCGAAGACGGGCGCGCTCCCCCCGGTCCGCTGGAGCTCCTCCAACGGCCAGCAACAAGCCCCGAAGACGGGCGCGCTCCCCCCGGTCCGCTGGAGCTCCTCCAACGGCCAGCAACAAGCCCCGAAGACGGGCGCGCTCCCCGCGGTCCGCTGGAGCTCCTCCAACGGCCAGCAACAAGCCCCGAAGACGGACGCGCTCCCCCCGGTCCGCTGGAGCTCCGCCAACGGCCAGCAACAAGCCCCGAAGACGGGCGCGCTCCCCGCGGTCCGCTGGAGCTCCTCCAACGGCCAGCAACAAGCCCCGAAGACGGGCGCGCTCCCCCCGGTCCGCTGGAGCTCCGCCAACGGCCAGCAACAAGCCCCGAAGACGGGCGCGCTCCCCCCGGTCCGCTGGAGCTCCTCCAACGGCCAGCAACAAGCCCCGAAGACGGGCGCGCTCCCCCCGGTCCGCTGGAGCTCCTCCAACGGCCAGCAACAAGCCCCGAAGACGGGCGCGCTCCCCGCGGTCCGCTGGAGCTCCTCCAACGGCCAGCAACAAGCCCCGAAGACGGGCGCGCTCCCCGCGGTCCGCTGGAGCTCCGCCAACGGCCAGCAACAAGCCCCGAAGACGGGCGCGCTCCCCGCGGTCCGCTGGAGCTCCTCCAACGGCCAGCAACAAGCCCCGAAGACGGACGCGCTCCCCCCGGTCCGCTGGAGCTCCTCCAACGGCCAGCAACAAGCCCCGAAGACGGGCGCGCTCCCCGCGGTCCGCTGGAGCTCCGCCAACGGCCAGCAACAAGCCCCGAAGACGGGCGCGCTCCCCGCGGTCCGCTGGAGCTCCTCCAACGGCCAGCAACAAGCCCCGAAGACGGGCGCGCTCCCCCCGGTCCGCTGGAGCTCCTCCAACGGCCAGCAACAAGCCCCGAAGACGGGCGCGCTCCCCCCGGTCCGCTGGAG
>NW_028233746.1:0-12500 GCF_054856555.1 Leptonotus elevatus
AACCCTAACCCTAACCCTAACCCTAACCCTAACCCTAACCCTAACCCTAACCCTAACCCTAACCCTAACCCTAACCCTAACCCTAACCCTAACCCTAACCCTAACCCTAACCCTAACCCTAACCCTAACCCTAACCCTAACCCTAACCCTAACCCTAACCCTAACCCTAACCCTAACCCTAACCCTAACCCTAACCCTAACCCTAACCCTAACCCTAACCCTAACCCTAACCCTAACCCTAACCCTAACCCTAACCCTAACCCTAACCCTAACCCTAACCCTAACCCTAACCCTAACCCTAACCCTAACCCTAACCCTAACCCTAACCCTAACCCTAACCCTAACCCTAACCCTAACCCTAACCCTAACCCTAACCCTAACCCTAACCCTAACCCTAACCCTAACCCTAACCCTAACCCTAACCCTAACCCTAACCCTAACCCTAACCCTAACCCTAACCCTAACCCTAACCCTAACCCTAACCCTAACCCTAACCCTAACCCTAACCCTAACCCTAACCCTAACCCTAACCCTAACCCTAACCCTAACCCTAACCCTAACCCTAACCCTAACCCTAACCCTAACCCTAACCCTAACCCTAACCCTAACCCTAACCCTAACCCTAACCCTAACCCTAACCCTAACCCTAACCCTAACCCTAACCCTAACCCTAACCCTAACCCTAACCCTAACCCTAACCCTAACCCTAACCCTAACCCTAACCCTAACCCTAACCCTAACCCTAACCCTAACCCTAACCCTAACCCTAACCCTAACCCTAACCCTAACCCTAACCCTAACCCTAACCCTAACCCTAACCCTAACCCTAACCCTAACCCTAACCCTAACCCTAACCCTAACCCTAACCCTAACCCTAACCCTAACCCTAACCCTAACCCTAACCCTAACCCTAACCCTAACCCTAACCCTAACCCTAACCCTAACCCTAACCCTAACCCTAACCCTAACCCTAACCCTAACCCTAACCCTAACCCTAACCCTAACCCTAACCCTAACCCTAACCCTAACCCTAACCCTAACCCTAACCCTAACCCTAACCCTAACCCTAACCCTAACCCTAACCCTAACCCTAACCCTAACCCTAACCCTAACCCTAACCCTAACCCTAACCCTAACCCTAACCCTAACCCTAACCCTAACCCTAACCCTAACCCTAACCCTAACCCTAACCCTAACCCTAACCCTAACCCTAACCCTAACCCTAACCCTAACCCTAACCCTAACCCTAACCCTAACCCTAACCCTAACCCTAACCCTAACCCTAACCCTAACCCTAACCCTAACCCTAACCCTAACCCTAACCCTAACCCTAACCCTAACCCTAACCCTAACCCTAACCCTAACCCTAACCCTAACCCTAACCCTAACCCTAACCCTAACCCTAACCCTAACCCTAACCCTAACCCTAACCCTAACCCTAACCCTAACCCTAACCCTAACCCTAACCCTAACCCTAACCCTAACCCTAACCCTAACCCTAACCCTAACCCTAACCCTAACCCTAACCCTAACCCTAACCCTAACCCTAACCCTAACCCTAACCCTAACCCTAACCCTAACCCTAACCCTAACCCTAACCCTAACCCTAACCCTAACCCTAACCCTAACCCTAACCCTAACCCTAACCCTAACCCTAACCCTAACCCTAACCCTAACCCTAACCCTAACCCTAACCCTAACCCTAACCCTAACCCTAACCCTAACCCTAACCCTAACCCTAACCCTAACCCTAACCCTAACCCTAACCCTAACCCTAACCCTAACCCTAACCCTAACCCTAACCCTAACCCTAACCCTAACCCTAACCCTAACCCTAACCCTAACCCTAACCCTAACCCTAACCCTAACCCTAACCCTAACCCTAACCCTAACCCTAACCCTAACCCTAACCCTAACCCTAACCCTAACCCTAACCCTAACCCTAACCCTAACCCTAACCCTAACCCTAACCCTAACCCTAACCCTAACCCTAACCCTAACCCTAACCCTAACCCTAACCCTAACCCTAACCCTAACCCTAACCCTAACCCTAACCCTAACCCTAACCCTAACCCTAACCCTAACCCTAACCCTAACCCTAACCCTAACCCTAACCCTAACCCTAACCCTAACCCTAACCCTAACCCTAACCCTAACCCTAACCCTAACCCTAACCCTAACCCTAACCCTAACCCTAACCCTAACCCTAACCCTAACCCTAACCCTAACCCTAACCCTAACCCTAACCCTAACCCTAACCCTAACCCTAACCCTAACCCTAACCCTAACCCTAACCCTAACCCTAACCCTAACCCTAACCCTAACCCTAACCCTAACCCTAACCCTAACCCTAACCCTAACCCTAACCCTAACCCTAACCCTAACCCTAACCCTAACCCTAACCCTAACCCTAACCCTAACCCTAACCCTAACCCTAACCCTAACCCTAACCCTAACCCTAACCCTAACCCTAACCCTAACCCTAACCCTAACCCTAACCCTAACCCTAACCCTAACCCTAACCCTAACCCTAACCCTAACCCTAACCCTAACCCTAACCCTAACCCTAACCCTAACCCTAACCCTAACCCTAACCCTAACCCTAACCCTAACCCTAACCCTAACCCTAACCCTAACCCTAACCCTAACCCTAACCCTAACCCTAACCCTAACCCTAACCCTAACCCTAACCCTAACCCTAACCCTAACCCTAACCCTAACCCTAACCCTAACCCTAACCCTAACCCTAACCCTAACCCTAACCCTAACCCTAACCCTAACCCTAACCCTAACCCTAACCCTAACCCTAACCCTAACCCTAACCCTAACCCTAACCCTAACCCTAACCCTAACCCTAACCCTAACCCTAACCCTAACCCTAACCCTAACCCTAACCCTAACCCTAACCCTAACCCTAACCCTAACCCTAACCCTAACCCTAACCCTAACCCTAACCCTAACCCTAACCCTAACCCTAACCCTAACCCTAACCCTAACCCTAACCCTAACCCTAACCCTAACCCTAACCCTAACCCTAACCCTAACCCTAACCCTAACCCTAACCCTAACCCTAACCCTAACCCTAACCCTAACCCTAACCCTAACCCTAACCCTAACCCTAACCCTAACCCTAACCCTAACCCTAACCCTAACCCTAACCCTAACCCTAACCCTAACCCTAACCCTAACCCTAACCCTAACCCTAACCCTAACCCTAACCCTAACCCTAACCCTAACCCTAACCCTAACCCTAACCCTAACCCTAACCCTAACCCTAACCCTAACCCTAACCCTAACCCTAACCCTAACCCTAACCCTAACCCTAACCCTAACCCTAACCCTAACCCTAACCCTAACCCTAACCCTAACCCTAACCCTAACCCTAACCCTAACCCTAACCCTAACCCTAACCCTAACCCTAACCCTAACCCTAACCCTAACCCTAACCCTAACCCTAACCCTAACCCTAACCCTAACCCTAACCCTAACCCTAACCCTAACCCTAACCCTAACCCTAACCCTAACCCTAACCCTAACCCTAACCCTAACCCTAACCCTAACCCTAACCCTAACCCTAACCCTAACCCTAACCCTAACCCTAACCCTAACCCTAACCCTAACCCTAACCCTAACCCTAACCCTAACCCTAACCCTAACCCTAACCCTAACCCTAACCCTAACCCTAACCCTAACCCTAACCCTAACCCTAACCCTAACCCTAACCCTAACCCTAACCCTAACCCTAACCCTAACCCTAACCCTAACCCTAACCCTAACCCTAACCCTAACCCTAACCCTAACCCTAACCCTAACCCTAACCCTAACCCTAACCCTAACCCTAACCCTAACCCTAACCCTAACCCTAACCCTAACCCTAACCCTAACCCTAACCCTAACCCTAACCCTAACCCTAACCCTAACCCTAACCCTAACCCTAACCCTAACCCTAACCCTAACCCTAACCCTAACCCTAACCCTAACCCTAACCCTAACCCTAACCCTAACCCTAACCCTAACCCTAACCCTAACCCTAACCCTAACCCTAACCCTAACCCTAACCCTAACCCTAACCCTAACCCTAACCCTAACCCTAACCCTAACCCTAACCCTAACCCTAACCCTAACCCTAACCCTAACCCTAACCCTAACCCTAACCCTAACCCTAACCCTAACCCTAACCCTAACCCTAACCCTAACCCTAACCCTAACCCTAACCCTAACCCTAACCCTAACCCTAACCCTAACCCTAACCCTAACCCTAACCCTAACCCTAACCCTAACCCTAACCCTAACCCTAACCCTAACCCTAACCCTAACCCTAACCCTAACCCTAACCCTAACCCTAACCCTAACCCTAACCCTAACCCTAACCCTAACCCTAACCCTAACCCTAACCCTAACCCTAACCCTAACCCTAACCCTAACCCTAACCCTAACCCTAACCCTAACCCTAACCCTAACCCTAACCCTAACCCTAACCCTAACCCTAACCCTAACCCTAACCCTAACCCTAACCCTAACCCTAACCCTAACCCTAACCCTAACCCTAACCCTAACCCTAACCCTAACCCTAACCCTAACCCTAACCCTAACCCTAACCCTAACCCTAACCCTAACCCTAACCCTAACCCTAACCCTAACCCTAACCCTAACCCTAACCCTAACCCTAACCCTAACCCTAACCCTAACCCTAACCCTAACCCTAACCCTAACCCTAACCCTAACCCTAACCCTAACCCTAACCCTAACCCTAACCCTAACCCTAACCCTAACCCTAACCCTAACCCTAACCCTAACCCTAACCCTAACCCTAACCCTAACCCTAACCCTAACCCTAACCCTAACCCTAACCCTAACCCTAACCCTAACCCTAACCCTAACCCTAACCCTAACCCTAACCCTAACCCTAACCCTAACCCTAACCCTAACCCTAACCCTAACCCTAACCCTAACCCTAACCCTAACCCTAACCCTAACCCTAACCCTAACCCTAACCCTAACCCTAACCCTAACCCTAACCCTAACCCTAACCCTAACCCTAACCCTAACCCTAACCCTAACCCTAACCCTAACCCTAACCCTAACCCTAACCCTAACCCTAACCCTAACCCTAACCCTAACCCTAACCCTAACCCTAACCCTAACCCTAACCCTAACCCTAACCCTAACCCTAACCCTAACCCTAACCCTAACCCTAACCCTAACCCTAACCCTAACCCTAACCCTAACCCTAACCCTAACCCTAACCCTAACCCTAACCCTAACCCTAACCCTAACCCTAACCCTAACCCTAACCCTAACCCTAACCCTAACCCTAACCCTAACCCTAACCCTAACCCTAACCCTAACCCTAACCCTAACCCTAACCCTAACCCTAACCCTAACCCTAACCCTAACCCTAACCCTAACCCTAACCCTAACCCTAACCCTAACCCTAACCCTAACCCTAACCCTAACCCTAACCCTAACCCTAACCCTAACCCTAACCCTAACCCTAACCCTAACCCTAACCCTAACCCTAACCCTAACCCTAACCCTAACCCTAACCCTAACCCTAACCCTAACCCTAACCCTAACCCTAACCCGAACCCTAACCCTAACCCTAACCCTAACCCTAACCCTAACCCTAACCCTAACCCTAACCCTAACCCTAACCCTAACCCTAACCCTAACCCTAACCCTAACCCTAACCCTAACCCTAACCCTAACCCTAACCCTAACCCTAACCCTAACCCTAACCCTAACCCTAACCCTAACCCTAACCCTAACCCTAACCCTAACCCTAACCCTAACCCTAACCCTAACCCTAACCCTAACCCTAACCCTAACCCTAACCCTAACCCTAACCCTAACCCTAACCCTAACCCTAACCCTAACCCTAACCCTAACCCTAACCCTAACCCTAACCCTAACCCTAACCCTAACCCTAACCCTAACCCTAACCCTAACCCTAACCCTAACCCTAACCCTAACCCTAACCCTAACCCTAACCCTAACCCTAACCCTAACCCTAACCCTAACCCTAACCCTAACCCTAACCCTAACCCTAACCCTAACCCTAACCCTAACCCTAACCCTAACCCTAACCCTAACCCTAACCCTAACCCTAACCCTAACCCTAACCCTAACCCTAACCCTAACCCTAACCCTAACCCTAACCCTAACCCTAACCCTAACCCTAACCCTAACCCTAACCCTAACCCTAACCCTAACCCTAACCCTAACCCTAACCCTAACCCTAACCCTAACCCTAACCCTAACCCTAACCCTAACCCTAACCCTAACCCTAACCCTAACCCTAACCCTAACCCTAACCCTAACCCTAACCCTAACCCTAACCCTAACCCTAACCCTAACCCTAACCCTAACCCTAACCCTAACCCTAACCCTAACCCTAACCCTAACCCTAACCCTAACCCTAACCCTAACCCTAACCCTAACCCTAACCCTAACCCTAACCCTAACCCTAACCCTAACCCTAACCCTAACCCTAACCCTAACCCTAACCCTAACCCTAACCCTAACCCTAACCCTAACCCTAACCCTAACCCTAACCCTAACCCTAACCCTAACCCTAACCCTAACCCTAACCCTAACCCTAACCCTAACCCTAACCCTAACCCTAACCCTAACCCTAACCCTAACCCTAACCCTAACCCTAACCCTAACCCTAACCCTAACCCTAACCCTAACCCTAACCCTAACCCTAACCCTAACCCTAACCCTAACCCTAACCCTAACCCTAACCCTAACCCTAACCCTAACCCTAACCCTAACCCTAACCCTAACCCTAACCCTAACCCTAACCCTAACCCTAACCCTAACCCTAACCCTAACCCTAACCCTAACCCTAACCCTAACCCTAACCCTAACCCTAACCCTAACCCTAACCCTAACCCTAACCCTAACCCTAACCCTAACCCTAACCCTAACCCTAACCCTAACCCTAACCCTAACCCTAACCCTAACCCTAACCCTAACCCTAACCCTAACCCTAACCCTAACCCTAACCCTAACCCTAACCCTAACCCTAACCCTAACCCTAACCCTAACCCTAACCCTAACCCTAACCCTAACCCTAACCCTAACCCTAACCCTAACCCTAACCCTAACCCTAACCCTAACCCTAACCCTAACCCTAACCCTAACCCTAACCCTAACCCTAACCCTAACCCTAACCCTAACCCTAACCCTAACCCTAACCCTAACCCTAACCCTAACCCTAACCCTAACCCTAACCCTAACCCTAACCCTAACCCTAACCCTAACCCTAACCCTAACCCTAACCCTAACCCTAA
This sequence comes from Leptonotus elevatus, assembly GCF_054856555.1. Classification (NCBI taxonomy): domain Eukaryota; kingdom Metazoa; phylum Chordata; class Actinopteri; order Syngnathiformes; family Syngnathidae; genus Leptonotus; species Leptonotus elevatus. The sequence goes on from NW_028233746.1 coordinate 7,299, forward strand.
CCCTAACCCTAACCCTAACCCTAACCCTAACCCTAACCCTAACCCTAACCCTAACCCTAACCCTAACCCTAACCCTAACCCTAACCCTAACCCTAACCCTAACCCTAACCCTAACCCTAACCCTAACCCTAACCCTAACCCTAACCCTAACCCTAACCCTAACCCTAACCCTAACCCTAACCCTAACCCTAACCCTAACCCTAACCCTAACCCTAACCCTAACCCTAACCCTAACCCTAACCCTAACCCTAACCCTAACCCTAACCCTAACCCTAACCCTAACCCTAACCCTAACCCTAACCCTAACCCTAACCCTAACCCTAACCCTAACCCTAACCCTAACCCTAACCCTAACCCTAACCCTAACCCTAACCCTAACCCTAACCCTAACCCTAACCCTAACCCTAACCCTAACCCTAACCCTAACCCTAACCCTAACCCTAACCCTAACCCTAACCCTAACCCTAACCCTAACCCTAACCCTAACCCTAACCCTAACCCTAACCCTAACCCTAACCCTAACCCTAACCCTAACCCTAACCCTAACCCTAACCCTAACCCTAACCCTAACCCTAACCCTAACCCTAACCCTAACCCTAACCCTAACCCTAACCCTAACCCTAACCCTAACCCTAACCCTAACCCTAACCCTAACCCTAACCCTAACCCTAACCCTAACCCTAACCCTAACCCTAACCCTAACCCTAACCCTAACCCTAACCCTAACCCTAACCCTAACCCTAACCCTAACCCTAACCCTAACCCTAACCCTAACCCTAACCCTAACCCTAACCCTAACCCTAACCCTAACCCTAACCCTAACCCTAACCCTAACCCTAACCCTAACCCTAACCCTAACCCTAACCCTAACCCTAACCCTAACCCTAACCCTAACCCTAACCCTAACCCTAACCCTAACCCTAACCCTAACCCTAACCCTAACCCTAACCCTAACCCTAACCCTAACCCTAACCCTAACCCTAACCCTAACCCTAACCCTAACCCTAACCCTAACCCTAACCCTAACCCTAACCCTAACCCTAACCCTAACCCTAACCCTAACCCTAACCCTAACCCTAACCCTAACCCTAACCCTAACCCTAACCCTAACCCTAACCCTAACCCTAACCCTAACCCTAACCCTAACCCTAACCCTAACCCTAACCCTAACCCTAACCCTAACCCTAACCCTAACCCTAACCCTAACCCTAACCCTAACCCTAACCCTAACCCTAACCCTAACCCTAACCCTAACCCTAACCCTAACCCTAACCCTAACCCTAACCCTAACCCTAACCCTAACCCTAACCCTAACCCTAACCCTAACCCTAACCCTAACCCTAACCCTAACCCTAACCCTAACCCTAACCCTAACCCTAACCCTAACCCTAACCCTAACCCTAACCCTAACCCTAACCCTAACCCTAACCCTAACCCTAACCCTAACCCTAACCCTAACCCTAACCCTAACCCTAACCCTAACCCTAACCCTAACCCTAACCCTAACCCTAACCCTAACCCTAACCCTAACCCTAACCCTAACCCTAACCCTAACCCTAACCCTAACCCTAACCCTAACCCTAACCCTAACCCTAACCCTAACCCTAACCCTAACCCTAACCCTAACCCTAACCCTAACCCTAACCCTAACCCTAACCCTAACCCTAACCCTAACCCTAACCCTAACCCTAACCCTAACCCTAACCCTAACCCTAACCCTAACCCTAACCCTAACCCTAACCCTAACCCTAACCCTAACCCTAACCCTAACCCTAACCCTAACCCTAACCCTAACCCTAACCCTAACCCTAACCCTAACCCTAACCCTAACCCTAACCCTAACCCTAACCCTAACCCTAACCCTAACCCTAACCCTAACCCTAACCCTAACCCTAACCCTAACCCTAACCCTAACCCTAACCCTAACCCTAACCCTAACCCTAACCCTAACCCTAACCCTAACCCTAACCCTAACCCTAACCCTAACCCTAACCCTAACCCTAACCCTAACCCTAACCCTAACCCTAACCCTAACCCTAACCCTAACCCTAACCCTAACCCTAACCCTAACCCTAACCCTAACCCTAACCCTAACCCTAACCCTAACCCTAACCCTAACCCTAACCCTAACCCTAACCCTAACCCTAACCCTAACCCTAACCCTAACCCTAACCCTAACCCTAACCCTAACCCTAACCCTAACCCTAACCCTAACCCTAACCCTAACCCTAACCCTAACCCTAACCCTAACCCTAACCCTAACCCTAACCCTAACCCTAACCCTAACCCTAACCCTAACCCTAACCCTAACCCTAACCCTAACCCTAACCCTAACCCTAACCCTAACCCTAACCCTAACCCTAACCCTAACCCTAACCCTAACCCTAACCCTAACCCTAACCCTAACCCTAACCCTAACCCTAACCCTAACCCTAACCCTAACCCTAACCCTAACCCTAACCCTAACCCTAACCCTAACCCTAACCCTAACCCTAACCCTAACCCTAACCCTAACCCTAACCCTAACCCTAACCCTAACCCTAACCCTAACCCTAACCCTAACCCTAACCCTAACCCTAACCCTAACCCTAACCCTAACCCTAACCCTAACCCTAACCCTAACCCTAACCCTAACCCTAACCCTAACCCTAACCCTAACCCTAACCCTAACCCTAACCCTAACCCTAACCCTAACCCTAACCCTAACCCTAACCCTAACCCTAACCCTAACCCTAACCCTAACCCTAACCCTAACCCTAACCCTAACCCTAACCCTAACCCTAACCCTAACCCTAACCCTAACCCTAACCCTAACCCTAACCCTAACCCTAACCCTAACCCTAACCCTAACCCTAACCCTAACCCTAACCCTAACCCTAACCCTAACCCTAACCCTAACCCTAACCCTAACCCTAACCCTAACCCTAACCCTAACCCTAACCCTAACCCTAACCCTAACCCTAACCCTAACCCTAACCCTAACCCTAACCCTAACCCTAACCCTAACCCTAACCCTAACCCTAACCCTAACCCTAACCCTAACCCTAACCCTAACCCTAACCCTAACCCTAACCCTAACCCTAACCCTAACCCTAACCCTAACCCTAACCCTAACCCTAACCCTAACCCTAACCCTAACCCTAACCCTAACCCTAACCCTAACCCTAACCCTAACCCTAACCCTAACCCTAACCCTAACCCTAACCCTAACCCTAACCCTAACCCTAACCCTAACCCTAACCCTAACCCTAACCCTAACCCTAACCCTAACCCTAACCCTAACCCTAACCCTAACCCTAACCCTAACCCTAACCCTAACCCTAACCCTAACCCTAACCCTAACCCTAACCCTAACCCTAACCCTAACCCTAACCCTAACCCTAACCCTAACCCTAACCCTAACCCTAACCCTAACCCTAACCCTAACCCTAACCCTAACCCTAACCCTAACCCTAACCCTAACCCTAACCCTAACCCTAACCCTAACCCTAACCCTAACCCTAACCCTAACCCTAACCCTAACCCTAACCCTAACCCTAACCCTAACCCTAACCCTAACCCTAACCCTAACCCTAACCCTAACCCTAACCCTAACCCTAACCCTAACCCTAACCCTAACCCTAACCCTAACCCTAACCCTAACCCTAACCCTAACCCTAACCCTAACCCTAACCCTAACCCTAACCCTAACCCTAACCCTAACCCTAACCCTAACCCTAACCCTAACCCTAACCCTAACCCTAACCCTAACCCTAACCCTAACCCTAACCCTAACCCTAACCCTAACCCTAACCCTAACCCTAACCCTAACCCTAACCCTAACCCTAACCCTAACCCTAACCCTAACCCTAACCCTAACCCTAACCCTAACCCTAACCCTAACCCTAACCCTAACCCTAACCCTAACCCTAACCCTAACCCTAACCCTAACCCTAACCCTAACCCTAACCCTAACCCTAACCCTAACCCTAACCCTAACCCTAACCCTAACCCTAACCCTAACCCTAACCCTAACCCTAACCCTAACCCTAACCCTAACCCTAACCCTAACCCTAACCCTAACCCTAACCCTAACCCTAACCCTAACCCTAACCCTAACCCTAACCCTAACCCTAACCCTAACCCTAACCCTAACCCTAACCCTAACCCTAACCCTAACCCTAACCCTAACCCTAACCCTAACCCTAACCCTAACCCTAACCCTAACCCTAACCCTAACCCTAACCCTAACCCTAACCCTAACCCTAACCCTAACCCTAACCCTAACCCTAACCCTAACCCTAACCCTAACCCTAACCCTAACCCTAACCCTAACCCTAACCCTAACCCTAACCCTAACCCTAACCCTAACCCTAACCCTAACCCTAACCCTAACCCTAACCCTAACCCTAACCCTAACCCTAACCCTAACCCTAACCCTAACCCTAACCCTAACCCTAACCCTAACCCTAACCCTAACCCTAACCCTAACCCTAACCCTAACCCTAACCCTAACCCTAACCCTAACCCTAACCCTAACCCTAACCCTAACCCTAACCCTAACCCTAACCCTAACCCTAACCCTAACCCTAACCCTAACCCTAACCCTAACCCTAACCCTAACCCTAACCCTAACCCTAACCCTAACCCTAACCCTAACCCTAACCCTAACCCTAACCCTAACCCTAACCCTAACCCTAACCCTAACCCTAACCCTAACCCTAACCCTAACCCTAACCCTAACCCTAACCCTAACCCTAACCCTAACCCTAACCCTAACCCTAACCCTAACCCTAACCCTAACCCTAACCCTAACCCTAACCCTAACCCTAACCCTAACCCTAACCCTAACCCTAACCCTAACCCTAACCCTAACCCTAACCCTAACCCTAACCCTAACCCTAACCCTAACCCTAACCCTAACCCTAACCCTAACCCTAACCCTAACCCTAACCCTAACCCTAACCCTAACCCTAACCCTAACCCTAACCCTAACCCTAACCCTAACCCTAACCCTAACCCTAACCCTAACCCTAACCCTAACCCTAACCCTAACCCTAACCCTAACCCTAACCCTAACCCTAACCCTAACCCTAACCCTAACCCTAACCCTAACCCTAACCCTAACCCTAACCCTAACCCTAACCCTAACCCTAACCCTAACCCTAACCCTAACCCTAACCCTAACCCTAACCCTAACCCTAACCCTAACCCTAACCCTAA
>NW_028233746.1:17500-160129 GCF_054856555.1 Leptonotus elevatus
GGTTCAAGCCCAATGTTGGGAGTTTTTTTTTGTGGGATATTTAGTCTAGTATTTTTCATAGCTTTGTCTACATATTCTAAAACAGTATTGAATCCGTAGAAGCCTAGTTAACACAGTTGGTAGAAAACTAGACTCTCAATCTCAGGTTCATGGGTTTGAGCCCAATGTTGGGAGTTATTTTTTTTGTGGGATATTTAGTCTAGTATTTTTCATAGCTTTGTCTACATAATCAAAAACAGTACTGAACCCGTAGAAACCTAGTTAGCTCAATCAGTAGATCACTAGACTCTTAATCTCAGGGTCATGGGTTCTAGCCCAATTTTGGTAGGTTTTTTTTTTGGTGGGATATTTAGTCTAGTATTTTTCATAGTTTTGACTACATAATCAAAAACAGTACTGAATACGTAGAATCCTAGTTAGCTCAGTCGGTAAAACACTAGACTCTTAATCTCTGGGTCTTGGGTTCAAGCCCAAATTTGGAGGGTGTTTGTTTTGTGCGATATTTGATCTAGTTTTGTCATAGCTTTGTCTACATATTTAAAAACAGTACTGAAACCATCCATCCCTAGTTAGCTCAGTCGGTAGAGCACTAGACTCTTAATCTCAGGGTCATGGGTTTGAGCCAAATGTTGGGAGTTTTTTTTTTTGTGGGATATTTAGTCTAGTATTTTTCAGAGCTTTGTCTACATATTCAAAAACAGTACTGAATCTGTAGAAGCCTAGTTAGCACAGTTGGTAGAGCACAAGACTCTTAATCTCAGGGTCATGGGTTTGTGCCCAATGTTGGGAGTTTTTTTTTTGTGGGATATTTAGTCTAGTATTTTTCATAGCTTTGTCTACATATTCAAAAACAGTACTGAATCCGTAGCATCCTAGTTAGCTGAGTCGGTAGAGCACTAGACTCTTAATCTCAGGGTCTTGGGTTTGAGACTTACATTGAGAGTTGTTTTTTTTGTGAGATATTTTGTCTAGTTTTGTCATAGCTTTGTCTACATATTCAAAAACAGTACTGATATTTTAGATGCCCAATTAGCTTAGTCGGTAGAGCAATAGACTCTTAAACTCAGGGTCATAGTTTCGAGCCCAATGTTGGGAGTTTTTTTTTTTGTGGGATATTTCGTCTAGTATTTTTCATAGCTTTGTCTACATATTCAAACACAGTACTGAATCTGGAGAATCCTAGTTAGCTCAGTCGGTAGAGCACTAGACTCTTAATCTCAGGGTCTTGGGTTTGAGACTTACATTGGGAGGTTGTTTTTTTTTGTGGGATATTTTGTCTAGTTTTGTCATAGCTTTGTCTACATATTCAAAAACAGTACTGATACTTTAGTTGCACAGTTAGCTCAGTCGGTAGAGCACGAGTTTCTCAATCTCAGGTCATGGGTTCGAGCCCAATGTTGGGAGGTTGTTTTTTTTTGTGGGATATTTTGTCGAGTTTTGTCATAGCTTTGTCTATATATTCAAAAACAGTACTGAACCCGTAGAAGCCCAGTTAGCTCAGTTCGTAGACCACCAGACTCTTAAACTCAGGGTCATAGTTTTGAGCCCAATGTTGGGAGTTTTTTTTTTTGTGGGATATTTAGTCTAGTATTTTTCATAGGTTTGTCTACATATCCAAACACAGTCCTGAATCCGGAGTATCCTAGTTAGCTCAGTCGGTAGAGCACTAGACTCTTAATCTCAGGGTCTTGGGTTCAATCCCAAATTTGGAGGGTGTTTGTTTTGTGCGATATTTGATCTAGTTTTGTCATAGCTTTGTCTACATATTCAAAAACAGTACTGAACCTGTAGAAACCTAGTTAGCTCAGTCGGTAGAGCAGTAGACTCTTAATCTCAGGGTCTTGGGTTTGAGACTTACATTGGGAAGTTGTTTTTTTTGTGGGATATTTTGTCTAGTTTTGTCATAGCTTTGTCTACATATTCAAAAACAGTACTGATACTTTAGATGCCCAGTTAGCTCAGTCGGTAGAGCACTAGACTCTTAATGTCAGGGTCATGGGTTTGAGCCAAATGTTGGGAGTTTTTTTTGTTGTTGTGGGATATTTAGTCTAGTATTTTTCATAGCTTTGTCTACATATTCAAAAACAGTACTGAATCCGTAGAAGCCTAGTTAGCACAGTTGGTAGAGCACAAGACTCTTAATCTCAGGTTCATGGGTTCGAGCCCAATGTTGTGAGTTTTTTTTTCGTGGGATATTTAATCTAGTATTTTTCATTGTTTTGTCTACATTTTCAAAAACAGTACTGAATCTGTAGAAGCCAAGTTAGCTCAGTCGGTAGAGCACTATACTCTTAATCTCAGGGTCATGGGTTCGAGCCCAATGTTGGGAGTTGTTTTTTTTGTGGGATATTTAGTCTAGTATTTTTCATAGCTTTGTCTACATAATCAAAAACAGTACTGAACCCGTAGAAACCTAGTTAGCTCAGTCAGTAGATCACTAGACTCTTAATCTCAGGGTCATGGGTTCGAGCCCAATGTTGGGAGTTTTTTTTTTTTGTGGGATATTTAGTCTAGGTTTTTTCATATTTTTAACTACATATTCAAAAACAGTACTGAATCCGGAGAATCCTATTTAGCTCAGTCGGTAGAGGACTAGACTCTTAATCTCCGGGTCTTGGGTTCAAGCCCAAATTTGGAGGGTGTTTGTTTTGTGCGATATTTGATCTAGTTTTGTCATAGCTTTGTCTACATATTCAAAAACAGTACTGAACATGTAGAAGCCTAGTTAGCTCAGTCGGTAGAGCACTAGACTCTTAATCTCAGGGTCTTGGGTTTGAGACTTACATTGGGAGGTTGTTTTTTTTTGTGGGAAATTTTGTCTAGTTTTGTCATAGCTTTGTCTACATATTCAAAAACATTACTGATATTTTAGATGCCCAGTTAGCTTAGTCTGTAGATCAATAGACTCTTAATCTCAGGGTCTTGTGTTCGAGCCTTACATTGGGAGGTTGTTTTTATTTTGGGATATATTGTCGAGTCTTTGTCATAGCTTTGTCTACATATTCAAAAACAGTACTGATATTTTAGATCCCAAGTTAGCTTAGTCGGTAGATCAATAGACTCTTAATCTCAGGGTCTTGGGTTCGAGCCTTACATTGGTAGGTTGTTCTTATTGTGGGATATATTGTCGAGTCTTTGTCATAGCTTTGTCTACATATTCAAAAACAGTACTGATAGTTTAGATGCCCAGTTAGCTCAGTTGGTAGAGCACTAGACTCTTAATCTCAGGGTCATGGGTTCGAGCCCAATGTTGGGTGTTTTTTTTTTTTGTGGGATATTTAGTCTAGTATTTTTCATAGCTTTGTCTACATATTCAAAAACAGTACTGAATCCGTAGAAGCCTAGTTAACACAGTTGGTAGAGCACTAAACTCTCAATCTCAGGTTTATGGGTTTGAGCCCAATGTTGGGAGTTGTTTTTTTTGTGGGATATTTAGTCTAGTATTTTTCATACCTTTGTGTACATAATCAAAAACAGTACTGAGCCCGTAGAAACCTAGTTAGCTCAGTCAGTAGATCACTAGACTCTTAATCTCAGGGTCATGGGTTTGAGCCCAATGTTGGGAGTTTTTTTTTTTTATGGGATATTTAGTCTAGTATTTTTCATATTTTTGACTACATATTCAGAAACAGTACTGAATCCGGAGAATCCTATTTAGCTCAGTCGGTAGAGGACTAGACTCTTAATCTCTGGGTCTTGGGTTCAAGCGCAAATTTGGAGGGTGTTTGTTTTGTGCGATATTTGATCTAGTTTTGTCATAGCTTTGTCTACATATTTAAAAACAGTACTGAAACCATCCAACCCTAGTTAGCTCAGTCGGTAGAGCACTAGACTCTTAATCTCAGGTTCATGGGTTTTAGCCCAATGTTGGGAGTTTTTTTTTTGTGGGATATTTAGTCTAGTATTTTTCATAGCTTTGTCTACATATTCAAAAACAGTACTGAATCCGTAGCATCCTAGTTAGCTGAGTCGGTAGAGCACTAGACTCTTAATCTCAGGGTCTTGGGTTTGAGACTTACATTGGGAGTTGTTTTTTTTGTGGGATATTTTGTCTAGTTTTGTCATAGCTTTGTCTACATATTCAAAAACAGTACTGATATTTTAGATGCCCAATTAGCTTAGTCGGTAGAGCAATAGACTCTTAAACTCAGGGTCATAGTTTTGAGCCCAATGTTGGGAGTTTTTTTTTTGTGGGATATTTGGTCTAGTATTTTTCATAGCTTTGTCTACATATTCAAAAACAGTACTGAACCTGTAGAAACCTAGTTAGCTCAGTCGGTAGAGCACTAGACTCTTAATCTCAGGGTCTTGGGTTTGACACTTACATTGGGAGGTTGTTTTTTTTTGTGGGATATTTTGTCTAGTTTTGTCATAGCTTTGTCTACATATTCAAAAACATTACTGATATTTTAGATGCCCAGTTAGCTTAGTCGGTAGATCAATAGACTCTTAATCTCAGGGTCTTGGGTTCGAGCCTTACATTGGGAGGTTGTTCTTATTGTGGGATATATTGTCGAGTCTTTGTCATAGCTTTGTCTACATATTCAAAAACAGTACTGATACTTTAGATGCCCAGTTAGCTCAGTCGGTAGAGCACTAGACTCTTAATCTCAGGGTCTTGGGTTTGACACTTACATTGGGAGGTTGTTTTTTTTTGTGGGATATTTTGTCTAGTTTTGTCATAGCTTTGTCTACATATTCAAAAACATTACTGATATTTTAGATGCCCAGTTAGCTTAGTCGGTAGATCAATAGACTCTTAATCTCAGGGTCTTGGGTTCGAGCCCAATGTTGGGAGTTTTTTTTTTTTATGGGATATTTAATCTAGTATTTTTCATATTTTTGACTACATATTCAGAAACAGTACTGAATCCGGAGAATCCTATTTAGCTCAGTCGGTAGAGGACTAGACTCTTAATCTCTGGGTCTTGGGTTCAAGCGCAAATTTGGAGGGTGTTTGTTTTGTGCGATATTTGATCTAGTTTTGTCATAGCTTTGTCTACATATTTAAAAACAGTACTGAAACCAACCAACCCTAGTTAGCTCAGTCGGTAGAGCACTAGACTCTTAATCTCAGGGTCTTGTGTTCATGCCCAAATTTGGAGGGTGTTTGTTTTATCAAGTTTTGTCATAGCTTTGTCTACATATTCAAAAACAGTACTGCACCTGGAGAAGCCTAGTTAGCTCAGTAGGTAGAGCACTAGACTCTTAATCTCAGGGTCATGGATTCAAGCCCAATGTTGGGAGTTTTTTTGGGGGGGGGGATATTTAGTCTAGTATTTTTCATAGCTTTGTCTACATATTCAAAAACAGTACTGAATACGTAGAATCCTAGTTAGCTCAGTCAGTAGAGCACTAGACTCTTAATCTCAGGGTCTTGGGTTCAAGCCCAAATTTGGAGGGTCTTTTGTGCGATGTTTTGTCTAGTTTTGTCATAGCTTTATCTACATATTTAAAAACAGTACTGAACCCGTACAACTCTAGTTAGCTCAGTCGGTAGAGCACTAGTCTCTTAATCTCAGGGTCATGGGTTTTAGCCCAATGTTGGGAGTTTTTTTTTTGTGGGATATTTAGTCTAGTATTTTTCATAGCTTTGTCTACATATTCAAAAACAGTACTGAATCCGTAGCATCCTAGTTAGCTGAGTCGGTAGAGCACTAGACTCTTAATCTCAGGGTCTTGGGTTTGAGACTTACATTGGGAGTTGTTTTTTTTGTGGGATATTTTGTCTAGTTTTGTCATAGCTTTGTCTACATATTCAAAAACAGTACTGATATTTTAGATGCCCAATTAGCTTAGTCGGTAGAGCAATAGACTCTTAAACTCAGGGTCATAGTTTTGAGCCCAATGTTGGGAGTTTTTTTTTTGTGGGATATTTCGTCTAGTATTTTTCATAGCTTTGTCTACATATTCAAAAACAGTACTGAACCTGTAGAAACCTAGTTAGCTCAGTCGGTAGAGCACTAGACTCTTAATCTCAGGGTCTTGGGTTTGACACTTACATTGGGAGGTTGATTTTTTTTGTGGGATATTTTGTCTAGTTTTGTCATAGCTTTGTCTACATATTCAAAAACATTACTGATATTTTAGATGCCCAGTTAGCTTAGTCGGGAGATCAATAGACTCTTAATCTCAGGGTCTTGGGTTCGAGCCTTACATTGGGAGGTTGTTCTTATTGTGGGATATATTGTCGAGTCTTTGTCATAGCTTTGTCTACATATTCAAAAACAGTACTGATACTTTAGATGCCCAGTTAGCTCAGTCGGTAGAGCACTAGACTCTTAATCTCAGGGTCATGGGTTTGAGCCAAATGTTGGGAGTTTTTTTTTTTTGTGGGATATTTAGTCTAGTATTTTTCATAGCTTTGTCTACATATTCAAAAACAGTACTGAATCTGTAGAAGCCTAGTTAGCACAGTTGGTAGAGCACAAGACTCTTAATCTCAGGTTCATGGGTTCGAGCCCAATGTTGTGAGTTTTTTTTTCGTGCCATATTTAATCTAGTATTTTTCATAGTTTTGTCTACATTTTCAAAAACAGTACTGAACCTGTAGAAACCTAGTTAGCTCAGTCGATAGAGCACTAGACTCTTAATCTCAGGGTCTTGGGTTCGAGCCTTACATTGGTAGGTTGTTCTTATTGTGGGATATATTGTCGAGTCTTTGTCATAGCTTTTTCTACATATTCAAAAACAGTACTGATAGTTTAGATGCCCAGTTAGCTCAGTCGGTAGAGCACTAAACTCTCAATCTCAGGTTTATGGGTTTGAGCCCAATGTTGGGAGTTGTTTTTTTTGTGGGATATTTAGTCTAGTATTTTTCATACCATTGTCTACATAATCAAAAACAGTACTGAGCCTGTAGAAACCTAGTTAGCTCAGTCAGTAGATCACTAGACTCTTAATCTCAGGGTCATGGGTTTGAGCCCAATGTTGGGAGTTTTTTTTTTTATGGGATATTTAGTCTAGTATTTTTCATATTTTTGACTACATATTCAGAAACAGTACTGAATCCGGAGAATCCTATTTAGCTCAGTCGGTAGAGGACTAGACTCTTAATCTCTGGGTCTTGGGTTCAAGCGCAAATTTGGAGGGTGTTTGTTTTGTGCGATATTTGATCTAGTTTTGTCATAGCTTTGTCTACATATTTAAAAACAGTACTGAAACCATCCAACCTTAGTTAGCTCAGTCGGTAGAGCACTAGACTCTTAATCTCAGGGTCATGGGTTTTAGCCCAATGTTGGGAGTTTTTTTTTTGTGGGATATTTAGTCTAGTATTTTTCATAGCTTTGTCTACATATTCAAAAACAGTACTGAATCCGTAGCATCCTAGTTAACTGAGTCGGTAGAGCACTAGACTCTTAATCTCAGGGTCTTGGGTTTGAGACTTACATTGGGAGTTGTTTTTTTTGTGGGATATTTTGTCTAGTTTTGTCATAGCTTTGTCTACATATTCAAAAACAGTACTGATATTTTAGATGCCCAATTATCTTAGTCGGTAGAGCAATAGACTCTTAAACTCAGGGTCATAGTTTTGAGCCCAATGTTGGGAGTTTTTTTTTTGTGGGATATTTCGTCTAGTATTTTTCATAGCTTTGTCTACATATTCAAAAACAGTACTGAACCTGTAGAAACCTAGTTAGCTCAGTCGGTAGAGCACTAGACTCTTAATCTCAGGGTCTTGGGTTTGACACTTACATTGGGAGGTTGTTTTTTTTTGTGGGATATTTTGTCTAGTTTTGTCATAGCTTTGTCTACATATTCAAAAACATTACTGATATTTTAGATGCCCAGTTAGCTTAGTCGGTAGATCAATAGACTCTTAATCTCAGGGTCTTGGGTTCGAGCCTTACATTGGGAGGTTGTTCTTATTGTGGGATATATTGTCGAGTCTTTGTCATAGCTTTGTCTACATATTCAAAAACAGTACTGATACTTTAGATGCCCAGTTAGCTCAGTCGGTAGAGCACTAGACTCTTAATCTCAGGGTCATGGCTTTGAGCCAAATGTTGGGAGTTTTTATTTTTTTGTGGGATATTTAGTCTAGTATTTTTCATAGCTTTGTCTACATATTCAAAAACAGTACTGAGTCTGTAGAAGCCTAGTTAGCACAGTTGGTAGAGCACAAGACTCTTAATCTCAAGTTCATGGGTTCGAGCCCAATGTTGTGAGGTTTTTTTTCGTGGGATATTTAATCTAGTATTTTTCATAGTTTTCTCTACATTTTCAAAAACAGTACTGAATCTGTAGAAGCCATGTTAGCTCAGTCGGTAGAGCACTATACTCTTAATCTCAGGGTCATGGGTTTGAGACCAATGTTTGGAGTTTTTTTTTTGTGGGCTATTTAGTCTAGTATTTTTCATAGCTTTGTCTATATATTCAAAAACAGTACTGAATCCGTAGAAGCCTAGTTAATACAGTTGGTAGAGCACTAAACTCTCAATCTCAGGTTCATGGGTTTGAGCCCAATGTTGGGAGTTGTTTTTTTTGTGGGATATTTAGTCTAGTATTTTTCATAGCTTTGTCTACATAATCAAAAAACAGTACTGAACCCGTAGAAACCTAGTTAGCTCAGTCAGTAGATCACTAGACTCTTAATCCCAGGGTCATGGGTTCGAGCCCAATGTTGGGAGTTTTTTTTTTTTGTGGGATATTTAGTCTAGTATTTTTCATAGCTTTGTCTACATATTCAAAAACAGTACCGAACCTGTAGAAACCTAGTTAGCTCAGTCGATAGAGCACTAGACTCTTAATCTCAGGGTCTTGGGTTTGAGACTTACATTGGGAGGTTGTTTTTTTTTGTGGGATATTTTGTCTAGTTTTGTCATAGCTTTGTCTACGTATTCAAAACTATTACTGATATTTTAGATGCCAAGTTAGCTTAGTCGGTAGATCAATAGACTCTTAATCTCAGGGTCTTGGGTTCGAGCCTTACATTGGGAGGTTGTTCTTATTGTGGGATATATTGTCGAGTCTTTGTCATAGCTTTGTCTACATATTCAAAAACAGTACTGATACTGTTAGAATTATTAACATTGTTTTTCTGTTTTACATATATATTCTTCAAAGTGTTTTTGATTTTAGTTAGATAAATACAACTGTGGTAGAATGTGGTCTGTTTTCCCCCTAAGGAAGTGAGGTGTCGGAATCCACAAGGCAGGTATGCGGGAATCTCTGGTGCGAAGCTCTACAGAGTTCAATAGTTTATCTAGGAAGCCAATTGTTTATCTCACATCTGTTAAGGACTGAAAGAACTCAATAGGAGATGGCCAGATTGTATTCCACTCTGCTGACAGGACAAGATCAAAGGGGGGGGGGGGCACAGTCTCTTCCTCGGGGGCTGTGCTCTGTGTGGAGTTTTAGGGGGGGCCAAGGTGTTTGCACACATCCTTTTAGGAAGTGTTTAAGATAAGAAGAGGGGGTGTGTAGACTTGTTGTGACAGGAAATATCACATGTTGAGAAGAGACCAAATGGTACTTTATTTGTCAACAAAGGGGGAGGGAACGATTTCGGTATATATGCATGCATGAACTTTGAGAAGAACACATTTGTGGGTGAGCTGCGATGATTGAGCAGTAGCTCCAAGTGGCTTTCAGAATCTGAAATAAAGCTGGCAAACTTGTTCACAGATTTCAACTTTGAATTTATTTGAACACGCAGAAATCAAAGGAATGATTTCCAACAATTGGTGACCCCGACGCTGAAAGGAGGTAAGAGGATTTCGAGCTGCAGTGATTTATGAACGAATGGAACTTCTAGGCGCCTAAATAATTAATTACAGTAAGTGGAGACGTTGATCCACGTAGAGAAGTTCTGTCTGTTTGAGATCGTTGCAACTTGTTTTCGTCTGCTAAATTGTATAAATTTTTTACATGAGGTCTGTTTGAACAAGTTGTAGTTTGATGTCGTTCTAAAAATTCCTATGACATTGAACTACGTCGGGTGGAGCATGTGGTGACGAACGTGCTGGCCCGGACCGGTTAATGCGCGCGGCTGCTGGGGACAGAGTCATGTTGACAGGTTGAAGTGGTAATATTTCATCTTTTCACTAATAAAGCCGATAGACTGTGACCGTTGGACGTAGAGAGTTGTCCTTGCATTAAAGATGAAGGACGTCATGGTAGCGCGCCTGTCTTATGAAATATAAGACAGTTATTGAAGAAGGGGGGGGGCTAATCTTAGTGGGCATGACGCTTTTGTTTTAGCTTCCATTTACACGTAATAAGTTCTTAAAAAAAGCGCGCCCTGTTGAAATTGAACAGTTGGGGGAGTCAGGTCGATTACAACGGACATTGGGTTTTATGCCGTTATAGTTGCGATCGCTAGATTACGGGATTTTTTTTTGGTTTTGCGCTTCTGCATTTGCAGTTTGGTTGGTCAGGATTACCGTGTGTGGTTACTTTTTTCCTCTACAGTTTAATTCATCAGTACGTGACGAGTTACTTTAAACGAGCGCCTTGCATAAAATATGCAGTAAAAGAGAGACAGTTTTGACACAGCGGAATTGGATGACACTGCTGTCTGTTAGAAACGATAGGTCACGTGATTCGTTGTGTGTGTATGTTATGTTCTATGTTGTGATGTATGTGTGAGCTTCTGTGTTGCTCTTGAAAAGTTGTTGAACGTTGTCGAATAACTTTACCCTGTTGAACTATCATAATATAAGTGAGACGTCACTGCATTAATACATATTAATACTACTTAAGTAGAATATAAAACTGTCATGGTGTACGAACTACAAATGTTGGCGTTGGGCAGTTCCGTGGACGTCGCTCGGGGGGCGCTGACTCATGCTGGTGATGAGACAGTGTCTGATTCTGAGGTTAACCCGTTTACAGACTCGCCGTACGAATCTGCGGTTCAGATGCTGCAGGATTTGCAGGCACCGATTTTGTCGGCCGCGGCAGACGGTTGCGCAGCTGGCGTAACCGTCTCTGTGGAAAAATTGGAGCGGGACGAGTCTTTTGCACTCCCAGCGTCTACTGTTGTCTCGCCGCCTGTGGTTGTTTCAGGATGTGCTATGTATCAATTGAGATCAGCTATCAGCCAGGACCAGTGTTTCAATTGTGGACGTTTCGGCCACTGGGCGAACACCTGTCGACATCAACTACGTGGGAGAAGCAGGGGTGGCAGGCATCTCCAGGGCAGACGCGGCTATTACCAGCCAAGGGGACGTGGTTCACGAAATGTTCCTCCACGCCAGACTTCATTCCAGCTGCAGTATCTGCAGGTTGGAAATGGTTCCGCAGACGAGGCGGCGGGACAGGCAGCGGGTTACGGCCCAACATTACAAATGAGCGAAGGTGGATTATAATAAGTGATAATATCAGACACAATTAAGCTGTGGCAGGTGAAGGCCAGTGGGGAAGTGCAGAGGGTGTGCGTGGGTATTTTCGAGGGTTTGAGTAAGTGGGAGACTTGTTGAGTGATCGTGGGGGAACTAGCTTCTAAAAAAGGTGGGGGCTGCTCTGTTGGGGGTGTATTGGAAGTGTTTGGATATTGGGAGGTTTTGTTTGATTTTCTTCAATATTCTTAACTGTAAATTGGTTTTGTGTAAGTTTAGACCGGTGAGATGATGGCAGATGGAATAAGGTAATGAAAATGAATGTGGTGTAATGGGTTTTGCGATGTTGAGGGATGCTAAATGAAGAAATTTTCTCTCCTCCTCTGTATGGAAAAAGAGGGGGTTTGAGTGTGAGTGGGGGATTAGTCATGTGTCCTCGTATTGTGAGTTTTTCTCTTTCATAGGTAAGAGAAGGATGATAAAACAAAATAAGTAACAGTTTTTTAAGGCTGTTGCTAAGTTCTTGTAGAAAAATATTAATTTAGTGTTTTTATTTTTTAGTGACTGCATTTGACAGTCTTTTATACTATACTATTTTTGATAAAGACGAGCCAGGTTAACTTTTTCTTTTTTGGGCAATTGCAACAAAAGGAATAATGATGAAATAATAGCATTTTGTATTGAGCTATGTTGAGTTAAAATAATTATCCCTATATCCGTACAGCTGTGGCTGCATTTAGGATAGTTGAATGAGAAGTTATAAATGTTTTTGTAGTCAACATAATGATTATGATGTTTAATATTTGTTTTTTTCTGAGTGTGTCATTTCAGAAACTGATGCTTAAGTTCCAAAGCGGATGGGGTTTGATGACTATCTGCAAACGGGATGCGCCCAGCTCTACGGATACGTTGTATTTGCAAGTATTTCTAGTGGCTGTTTTTGAGGGGCATTCTAAAAAGAACAAGTTTGAAATAAGATAATAAGAAAACAGGAAGTGAACTATCTTGCTATAATCCCACATCCTCAGTCTGGCATTTTTAATGCATTGCATCAACGAGTGTGCATTTTTTGGTCAGGTGAGCTCTCAGAAGGACTATGTGTCATCGAGCCCGCCATTGCAGACAGCAATTTCCAACGTTTGGATGTACGTGACAAAGACTCAAAGAGCTTCGCGCCGCAGCACAGTCATTCTCCTCCCGTGCCGACAGACAATCATAATGCTCAAATTCCTCAATGCCCAGTGACTGTGTACACGTCTCATTCCAGTGACTTCTCCCCTATGGCTGTTTTGCATCCAGAGGAAATCTAAATGCCTGCTCTGAACATTGCTGCCACAGCAGCCGCCCTGCTGGCCAGGATTGAACATTGACAACAGCTGCCGTCCTGCCTTTTGCTGGGGGACTGGACTGAGAAAGTTGGTGGTCGGAATGAGATGTGATCCTTGTTCAGTAAAATGCTGCACGGAGTATGCGGGGCATTTTTAATGTGTTGAGTGGGGAGCTGTGATCTATAGCAAGATATTTCAGGAAATTGAAAACGACATGTGTAAATTTGAAATGAGGGATTGAGAAAATTTATTTCAATCTATAGCCTACTAAATTTTTGCCTATATTTTTGGGAGAATCAGTTTCTGAATTGGTACAGTGGGAATTTTATTAATATGATATGATATGATATACTTTTATTTTCCCCGTGAGGAATTTTTTATTTTTTTGGACTTCGTCCAGCTGCAGCTATGGTATAAAATAATTAATAGAATAAAATGAGTAGTAACAAGTAAAAGACTAACTAAGAGTTTGATGGCTAAGTTTGATTTTTTACAGCACTGATTTATAAATCCCAGAAATATTTTTTGTGCTGTGTTTTTACGAGCCCCACTAATCTGTAGAAGAGGTGGGGTTGATTAGTAGTTTCTGAATCATTTTTAGTTTGCTTAAATCTAGTAGTATTGTTTTTCATGTCTCCAAAGTTTTCACATTTAGTGTTTTAGTTTTTATCTGATTGTGCTAATTGTTTGCAGTGTCCTGCGGCTATCTCGGTTGCCTCACAATCTGATTTTGAGAGTTGTGAATTTTACGACGTCTTTTGCGGGGGCTGTGGTCTGGCAGTCCTTATTTATGAGCTAACGGGGTTTTTTGATGTGTCTTCCTTTGGAGTGCAATGCGTGTTTGTAAAGATCTGTAGATCTTTGCCAAAATGAGGGAGGAATGAACAGAAGGACAGTTCATGTTTAAGATATTAACCAATGTAGATGAATTAGAAAATTCAATACAAAAGTAAAAGGTTGTGGGTTAGAAAATTAAAAACAAACTTAAAAACAAAATTAAAAAGGTTGTGGGGTATCGGCCTGCACTCCAATTGACAGGGTGAGTTTGAATGGGATAATTCACAGTTTGAGTTTGGAGAAATATACAGGGAACAAAACAAGAGCGGAAGAAAGGTAAGTTTGAAGCAAGCGAGGACAATAATGCATATTCGCGCCGAATGAAGGTAATTATATTATATTATATCTTTTATCTCAGAAAAATGTAATGTTTGGAGCCCAGTGTTTGCAAAAGAGTATATATGATATGAATATATGTGTGCTCTTTCCAGGATGTCACGATTCGATCGGTCGTGAGATTCTGGGAAGAGAATATATGATATGCTAGTAAAATGATTCCTTTCAGGATGGTGAAAGGCACAGTCATGCAAATTTAGAACAGTAAATGTCGAGGTAAAAAAATTACCTACAATTATATGAAATCTATTTGAAAATTAAATATTTACGAGCTTTGTCTGTTGTATTAATGAATGAGCGAATGTCATTCAACTCAATCAAAGGCTGGGCTCTGTTTCAATGTCACAAAAATAGATATTTTCCTGTTCCAACAGTGCAGTACCTACGGATCTTAATCAAATAACATTTACTAATCCCAACTAACAAAAACTATCAGGGTTTTTCCTCCAAATAAAATTTATGTGAGTTTATGAGAGACTAAATGAAAATGTTCTGCACTCAGGAGAACGGCCCCAGGGGGTGACGGAGAGGAAATCTTGTGCAGTTCACATATTCAAAAACAGTACTGAATCCGTAGAAGCCTAGTTAGCACAGTTGGGAGAGCACAAGACTCTTAATCTCAGGTTCATGGGTTCGAGCCCAATGTTGTGAGTTTTTTTTTCGTGGGATATTTAATCTGATATTTTTCATAGTTTTGTCTACATTTTCAAAAACAGTACTGAATCTGTAGAAACCTAGTTAGCTCAGTTGGTAGAGCACTAGACTCTTAATCTCAGGGTCTTGGGTTCAAGCCCAAATTTGGAGGGTGTTTGTTTTGTGCGATGTTTTATCTAGTTTTGTCATAGCTTTGTCTACATATTCAAAAACAGTACTGTACCTGTAGAAGCCTAGTTAGCTCAGTAGGTAGATCACTAGACTCTTAATCTCAGGGTCATGGTTTGGAGCCCAATGTTGGGAGTTTTTTTTTTTGTGGGATATTTAGTCTAGTATTTTTCATAGCTTTATCTACATATTCAAAAACAGTATTGAATCCGTAGAATCCTAGTTAGCTCAGTCGGTAGAGCACTAGACTCTTAATCTCAGGGTCTTGGGTTCAAGCCCAAATTTGGAGGGTCTTTTGTGCGATGTTTTGTCTAGTTTTGTCATAGCTTTATCTACATATTTAAAAACAGTACTGAACCCATACAACTCTAGTTAGCTCAGTCGGTAGAGCACTAGACTCTTAATCTCAGGGTCATGGGTTTGAGCCCAATGTTGGGAGTTTTTTTTTTGTGGGATATTTAGTCTAGTATTTTTCATAGCTTTGTCTACATATTCAAAAACAGTAATGAATCTGTAGAATCCTAGTTAGCTCAGTCGGTAGAGCACTAGACTCTTAATCTCAGGGTCTTGTGTTCAAGCCCAAATTTGGAGGGTGTTTGTTTTATCTAGTTTTGTCATAGCTTTGTCTACATATTCAAAAACAGTACTGTATCCGTAGCATCCTAGTTAGGTCAGTCGGTAGAGCACTAGACTCTTAATCTCAGGGTCTTGGGTTTGAGATTTACATTGGGAGTTGTTTTTTTTGTGGGATATTTTGTCTAGTTTTGTCATAGCTTTGTCTACATATTCAAAAACAGTACTGTTATTTTAGATGCCCAGTTAGCTTAGTCGGTAGAGCAATAGACTCTTAATCTCAGGGTCTTGTGTTCAAGCCCAAATTTGGAGGGTGTTTGTTTTATCTAGTTTTGTCATAGCTTTGTCTACATATTCAAAAACAGTACTGCACCTGGAGAAGCCTAGTTAGCTCAGTAGGTAGAGCATTAGACTCTTAATCTCAGGGTCATGGGTTCAAGCCCAATGTTGGGAGTTTTTTTGGGGGGGGGGGATATTTAGTCTAGTATTTTTTATAGCTTTGTCTACATATTCAAAAACAGTACTGAATGCGTAGAATCCTAGTTAGCTCAGTCGGTAGAGCACTAGACTCTTAATCTCAGGGTCTTGGGTTCAAGCCCAAATTTGGAGGGTCTTTTGTGCGATGTTTTGTCTAGTTTTGTCATAGCTTTATCTACATATTTAAAAACAGTACTGAACCCGTACAACTCTAGTTAGCTCAGTCGGTAGAGCACTAGTCTCTTAATCTCAGGGTCATGGGTTCAAGCCCAATGTTGTGAGTTTTTTTTTTGTGGGATATTTAGTCTATTATTTTTCATAGCTTTGTCTACATATTCAAAAACAGTACTGAATCCGTAGAAGCCTAGTTAGCACAGTTGGTAGAGCACAAGACTCTTAATCTCAGGTTCATGGGTTCGAGCCCAATGTTGTGAGTTTTTTTTTCGTGGGATATTTAATCTAATATTTTTCATAGTTTTGTCTACATTTTCAAAAACAGTACTGAATCTGTAGAAACCTAGTTAGCTCAGTCGGTAGAGCACTAGACTCTTAATCTCAGGGTCTTGGGTTCAAGCCCAAATTTGGAGGGTGTTTGTTTTGTGCGATATTTTGTCTAGTTTTGTCATAGCTTTGTCTACATATTCAAAAACAGTACTGATACTTTAGAAACCTAGTTAGCTCAGTCGGTAGACCAATAGCCTCTCAAACTCAGGGTTATAGGTTTGAGCCCATTGTTGGGAGTTTTTTTTTTTTTGTGGGATATTTAGTCTATTATTTTTCATAGCTTTGTCTACATATTCAAAAACAGTACTGAATCCGTAGAATCCTAGTTAGCTCAGTCGGTAGAGCACTAGACTCTTAATCTCAGGGTCTTGGGTTCAAGCCCAAATTTGGAGGGTCTTTTGTGCGATGTTTTATCTAGTTTTGTCATAGCTTTATCTACATATTTAAAAACAGTACTGAGCCCGTACAACTCTAGTTAGCTCAGTCGGTAGAGCACTAGACTCTTAATCTCAGGGTCATGGGTTTGAGCCCAATGTTGGGAGTTTCTTTTTTGTGGGATATTTAGTCTAGTATTTTTCATAGCTTTGTCTACATATTCAAAAACAGTAATGAATCTGTAGAATCCTAGTTAGCTCAGTCGGTAGAGCACTAGACTCTTAATCTCAGGGTCTTGTGTTCAAGCCCAAATTTGGAGGGTGTTTGTTTTATCTAGTTTTGTCATAGCTTTGTCTACATATTTAAAAACAGTACTGTATCAGTAGCATCCTAGTTAGCTCAGTCGGTAGAGCACTAGACTCTTAATCTCAGGGTCTTGGGTTTGAGACTTACATTGGGAGTTGTTTTTTTTGTGGGATATTTTGTCTAGTTTTGTCATAGCTTTGTCTACATAATCAAAAACAGTACTGATACTTTAGATGCCCAGTAAGCTCAGTCGGTAGAGCACTAGACCTAGATTCTTGATCTCAGGGTCATGGGTTCAAGCCCAATGTTGTGAGTTGTTTTTTTTTGTGGGATATTTAGTCTAGTATTTTTCATAGCTTTGTCTACATATTCAAAAACAGTACTGAATCTTTAGAAGCCTAGTTAACACAGTTGGTAGAGCACTAGACTCTCAATCTCAGGTTCATGGGTTTGAGCCCAATATTGAGAGGTTTTTTTTTTTGTGGGATATTTAGTCTAGTATTTTTCATAGCTTTGTCTACATATTCAAAAACATTACTGAACCTGTAGAAGCCCAGTTAGCTCATTCGGTAGAGCACTAGACTCTTAATCTCAGGGTCATGGGTTTGAGCCCATTGTTGGGAGTTTTTTTTTTTGTGGGATATTTAGTCTAGTATTTTTCATAGCTTTGTCTACATATTTAAAAAAAGTACTGAATCCGTAGAAGCCTAGTTATCTCAGTCGGTAGCGCACTAGACTCTTAATCTCAGGTTCTTGGGTTCGAGATTTACATTGGGAGTTTTTTCTTTTGTGGGATATTTTGTCTAGTTTTGTCATAGCTTTGTCTACATTTTCAAAAACAGTACTTATATTTTAGATGCCCAGTTTGTTTAGTTGGTAGAGCAATAGGCTCTTAATCTCAGGGTCTTGGGTTCGAGCTTTACATTGGGAGGTTTTTTTTTTTTGTGGGATATTTTGTCTAGTTTTGTCATAGCTTTGTCTACATACCCAAAAACAGTACTGGTCCTTTAAATAACCAGTTATCTCAGTTGGTAGAGCACTAGACTCTTAAACTCAGGGTTGTGGGTTCAAGCCCAAGTTTTTTTTTTCATTTTTGTGGGATATTTAGTCTAGTATTTTTCATAGCTTTGTCTATATATTCAAAAACAGT
The DNA here is from genome assembly GCF_054856555.1 of Leptonotus elevatus. NCBI lineage: Eukaryota > Metazoa > Chordata > Actinopteri > Syngnathiformes > Syngnathidae > Leptonotus > Leptonotus elevatus. The sequence continues at coordinate 35,491 of NW_028233746.1, forward strand.
ACTGAATCCGTAGAAGCCTAGTTAGTTCAGTCAGTAGAGCAATAGACTCTTAATGTCAGGTTTGTGGGTTTGAGCCCAATGTTGGGAGGTTTTTTTTTTGTGGGATATTTAGTCTCGTATTTTTCATAGCTTTGTCTACATATTCAAAAACAGTACTGAATCTGTCGAAGACTAGTTACCTCAGTCGGTAGAGCACTAGACTCTTAATCTCGGGGTTATAGGTTCGAGCCCAATGTTGGGAGTTTTTTTTATTGTGGGATATTTAGTCTAGTATTTTTCATATCTTTGTCTACTTGGGTTCAAGTCCAAATTTTGGAGAATGTTTGTTTTGTGCGATATTTTGTCTTGTTTTGTCATAGCTTTGTCTACATATTCAAAAACAGTACTGATATTTTAGAAACCAAGTTAGCTCTGTCGGTAGACCAATAGCCTCTTTAACTCAGGGTTATAGGTTCGAGCCCAATGTTGGGAGTTTTTTTTTTTGGGGGATATTTAGTCTAGTATTTTTCATATCTTTGTCTACATATTCACAAACAGTACTGAATCTGTAGAAGCCTAGTTACCTTAGTCAGTTGAGCACTAGACTTTTATTCTCAGGGTCTTGGGTTCAAGGCCTAATTTGGAGGGTGTTTGTTTTGTGCGATATTTTGTCTAGTTTTGTCATAGCTTTGTCTACATATTTAAAAACAGTACTGAATCCATAGAAGCCTAGTTAGCTCAGTCGGTAGCGCACTAGACTCTTAATTTCAGGGTTATGAGTTCAAGCCCAATGTTTGGGAGTTTTTTTTTTGTGGGATATTTAGGCGAGTATTTTTCATAGCTTTGTCTACATATTCAAAAACAGTACTGTTATTTTAGATGCCCAGTTAGCTTAGTCGGTAGAGCAATAGACTCTTAATGTCAGGGTCTTGTGTTCAAGCCCAAATTTGGAGGGTGTTTGTTTTATCTAGTTTTGTCATAGCTTTGTCTACATATTCAAAAACAGTACTGCACCTGGAGAAGCCTAGTTAGCTCAGTAGGTAGAGCACTAGACTCTTAATCTCAGGGTCATGGGCTCAAGCCCAATGTTGGGAGTTTTTTTGGGGGGGGGGATATTTAGTCTAGTATTTTTCATAGCTTTGTCTACATATTCAAAAACAGTACTGAATACGTAGAATCCTAGTTAGCTCAGTCGGTAGAGCACTAGACTCTTAATCTCAGGGTCTTGGGTTCAAGCCCAAATTTGGAGGGTCTTTTGTGCGATGTTTTGTCTAGTTTTGTCATAGCTTTATCTACATATTTAAAAACAGTACTGAACCCGTACAACTCTAGTTAGCTCAGTCGGTAGAGCACTAGTCTCTTAATCTCAGGGTCATGGGTTCAAGCCCAATGTTGTGAGTTTTTTTTTTGTGGGATATTTAGTCTATTATTTTTCATAGCTTTGTCTACATATTCAAAAACAGTACTGAATCCGTAGAAGCCTAGTTAGCACAGTTGGTAGAGCACAAGACTCTTAATCTCAGGTTCATGGGTTCGAGCCCACTGTTGTGAGTTTTTTTTTCGTGGGATATTTAATCTAATATTTTTCATAGCTTTGTCTACATATTCAAAAACAGTACTGAATCCGTAGAATCCTAGTTAGCTCAGTCGGTAGAGCACTAGACTCTTAATCTCAGGGTCTTGGGTTCAAGCCCAAATTTGGAGGGTCTTTTGTGCGATGTTTTGTCTAGTTTTGTCATAGCTTTATCTACATATTTAAAAACAGTACTTAACCCGTACAACTCTAGTTAGCTCAGTCGGTAGAGCACTAGACTCTTAATCTCAGGGTCATGGGTTTGAGCCCAATGTTGGGAGTTTTTTTTTTGTGGGATATTTAGTCTAGTATTTTTCATAGCTTTGTCTACATATTCAAAAACAGTAATGAATCTGTAGAATCCTAGTTAGCTCAGTCGGTAGAGCACTAGACTCTTAATCTCAGGGTCTTGTGTTCAAGCCCAAATTTGGAGGGTGTTTGTTTTATCTAGTTTTGTCATAGCTTTGTCTACATATTCAAAAACAGTACTGTATCCGTAGCATCCTAGTTAGCTCAGTCGGTAGAGCACTAGACTCTTAATCTCAGGGTCTTGGGTTTGAGACTTACATTGGGAGTTGTTATTTTTGTGGGATATTTTGTCTAGTTTTGTCATAGCTTTGTCTACATAATCAAAAACAGTACTGATACTTTAGATGCCCAGTAAGCTCAGTCGGTAGAGCACTAGACCTAGATTCTTAATCTCAGGGTCATGGGTTCAAGGCCAAATTTGGAGGGTGTTTGTTTTGTGCAATATTTTGTCTAGTTTTGTCATAGCTTTGTCTACATATTCAAAAACAGTACTGAATCTGTAGAAGCCTAGTTAACACAGTTGGTAGAGCACTAGACTCTCAATCTCAGGTTCATGGGTTTGAGCCCAATATTGAGAGGGTTTTTTTTTTGTGGGATATTTAGTCTAGTATTTTTCATAGCTTTGTCTACATATTCAAAAACATTACTGAACCTGTAGAAGCCCAGTTAGCTCATTCGGTAGAGCACTAGACTCTTAATCTCAGGGTCATGGGTTTGAGCCCATTGTTGGGAGGTTTTTTTTTTGTGGGATATTTAGTCTAGTATTTTTCATAGCTTTGTCTACATATTTAAAAAAAAGTACTGAATCCGTAGAAGCCTAGTTATCTCAGTCGGTAGAGCACTAGACTCTTAATCTCAGGTTCTTGGGTTCGAGATTTACATTGGGAGTTTTTTCTTTTGTGGGATATTTTGTCTAGTTTTGTCATAGCTTTGTCTACATTTTCAAAAACAGTACTTATATTTTAGATGCCCAGTTTGTTTAGTTGGTAGAGCAATAGGCTCTTAAACTCAGGGTTGTGGGTTCAAGCCCAAATTTTTTTTTTCATTTTTGTGGGATATACTGTCTAGTATTTGTCATAGCTTTATCTACATATTCAAATACATTACTGGACCTGTAGAATCGTAGTTAGCTCAGTCGTTAGAGCACTAGACTCTTAATCTCAGGGTCTTGGGTTCAAGCCCAATGTTTGGAGTTTTTTTTTTTGTGGGATATTTAGTCTAGTATTTTTCATAGCTTTGTCTATATATTCAAAAACAGTACTGAATCCGTAGAAGCCTAGTTAGTTCAGTCAGTAGAGCAATAGACTCTTAATGTCAGGTTTGTGGGTTTGAGCCCAATGTTGGGAGGTTTTTTTTTTGTGGGATATTTAGGCTCGTATTTTTCATAGCTTTGTCTACATATTCAAAAACAGTACTGAATCTGTCGAAGACTAGTTACCTCAGTCGGTAGAGCACTAGACTCTTAATCTCGGGGTTATAGGTTCGAGCCCAATGTTGGGAGTTTTTTTTATTGTGGGATATTTAGTCTAGTATTTTTCATATCTTTGTCTACTTGGGTTCAAGTCCAAATTTTGGAGGCTGTTTGTTTTGTGCGATATTTTGTCTTGTTTTGTCATAGCTTTGTCTACATATTCAAAAACAGTACTGATATTTTAGAAACCAAGTTAGCTCAGTCGGTAGACCAATAGCCTCTTTAACTCAGGGTTATAGGTTCGAGCCCAATGTTGGGAGTTTTTTTTTTTGGGGGATATTTAGTCTAGTATTTTTCATATCTTTGCCTACATATTCACAAACAGTACTGAATCTGTAGAAGCCTAGTTACCTTAGTCAGTTGAGCACTAGACTTTTATTCTCAGGGTCTTGGGTTCAAGGCCTAATTTGGAGGGTGTTTGTTTTGTGCGATATTTTGTCTAGTTTTGTCATAGCTTTGTCTACATATTTAAAAACAGTACTGAATCCATAGAAGCCTAGTTAGCTCAGTCGGTAGCGCACTAGACTCTTATTTTCAGGGTTATGGGTTCAAGCCCAATGTTTGGGAGTTTTTTTTTTTGTGGGATATTTAGGCGAGTATTTTTCATAGCTTTGTCTACATATTCAAAAACAGTACTGAATCCGTAGAAGCCTAGTTAGTTCAGTCAGTAGAGCAATAGACTCTTAATGTCAGGTTAGTGGGTTTGAGCCCAAATTTGGGGGTCTTTGATTTATAGAATATTTTGTCTAGTTTTGTCATAACTTTGTCTACATATACAAAAAAAGTACTTAACCTGTATAAACCTAGTTAGCTCAGTCGGTAGACCACTATCCTCTTAAACTCAGGGTCATAGGTTCGAGCCCAATGTTGGGAGTTTTTTTTTTTGTGGGTTATTTAGTCTCGTATTTTTCATAGCTTTGTCTACATATTCAAAAACAGTACTGAATCAGTAGAAGCCTAGTTAGCACAGTTGGTAGAGCACAAGACTGTTAATCTCAGGTTCATGGGTTAGAGCCCGATGTTGTGAGTTTTTTTTTCGTGGGATATTTAATCTAATATTTTTCATAGTTTTGTCTACATTTTTAAAAACAGTACTGAAGCTGTAGAAGCCTAGTTAGCTCAGTCGGTAGAGCACTAGACTCTTAATCTCAGGGTCTTGGGTTCAAGCCCAAATTTGGAGGGTGTTTGTTTTGTGCGATATTTTGTCTAGTTTTGTCATAGCTTTGTCTACATATTGAAAAACAGTACTGATACTTTAGAAACCTAGTTAGCTCAGTCGGTAGACCAATAGCCTCTCAAACTCAGGGTTATAGGTTTGAGCCCATTGTTGGGAGTTTTTTTTTTTTTGTGGGATATTTAGTCTAGTATTTTTCATAGCTTTGTCTACATATTCAAAAACAGTACTGAATCCGTAGAAGCCTAGTTAGCTCAGTCAGTAGAGCAATAGACTCTTAATGTCAGGTTTGTGGGTTTGAGCCCAAATTTGGAGGGTCTTTGATTTATAGAATATTTTGTCTAGTTTTGTCATAGCTTTGTCTACATATACAAAAACAGTACTTAACCTTTGGAAACCTAGTTAGCTCAGTCGTTAGACCACTACCCTCTTAAACTCAGGGTCATAGGTTCGAGCCCAATGTTGGGAGTTTTTTTTTTTGTGGGATATTTAGTCTCGTATTTTTCATAGCTGTGTCTACATATTCAAAAACAGTACTGATTTCATAGAAGCCTAGTTAACACAGTTGGTAGAGCACTAGACTCTCAATCTCAGGGTCATGGGTTCAAGCCCAATGTTGTGAGTTTTTTTTTTTTGTGGGATATTTAGTCTAGTATTTTTCATAGCTTTGTCTACAAATTCAAAAACATTACTGAACCTGTAGAAGCCCAGTTAGCTCAGTCGGTAGAGCACTAGACTCTTAATCTCAGGGTCATGGGTTTGAGCCCATTGTTGGGAGTTTTTTTTTTTTGTGGGATATTTAGTCTAGTATTTTTCATAGCTTTGTCTACATATTCAAAAACAGTACTGAATCAGTAGAAGCCTAGTTAGCACAGTTGGTAGAGCACAAGACTGTTAATCTCAGGTTCATGGGTTAGAGCCCGATGTTGTGAATTTTTTTCCCGTGGGATATTTAATCTAAAATTTTTCATAGTTTTGTCTACATTTTTAAAAACAGTACTGAATCTGTAGAAGCCTAGTTAGCTCAGTCGGTAGAGCACTAGACTCTTAATCTCAGGGTCTTGGGTTCAAGCCCAAATTTGGAGGGTGTTTGTTTTGTGCGATATTTTGTCTAGTTTTGTCATAGCTTTGTCTACGTATTCAAAAACAGTACTGATACTTTAGAAACCTAGTCAGCTCAGTCGGTAGACCAATAGCCTCTTAATCTCAGGGTCAAGGGTTCAAACCCAATGTTGGGAGTCTTTTTTTTTTTTGTGGGATATTTAGTCTAGTATTTTTCATAGCTTTGTCTACATATTCAAAAACAGTACTGAATCTGTAGAAGCCTAGTTTCCTCAGTCGGTAGAGCACTAGACTCTTAATCTCAGGGTCTTGGGTTCAAGGCCAAATTTGGAGGGTGTTTGTTTTGTGCGATATTTTGTCTAGTTTTGTCATAGCTTTGTCTACATATTCAAAAACAGTACTGATACTTTAGATGCCCAGTTAGCTCAGTCAATAGAGCACTAGACTCTGAATCTCAGGTTCATGGGTTTGAGCCCAATGTTGGGAGTTTTTTTTTTTTGTGGGATATTTAGTCTAGTATTTGTCATAGCTTTGTCTACATATACAAAAACAGTACTTAACCTGTATAAACCTAGTTAGCTCAGTCGGTAGACCACTAACCTCTTAAACTCAGGGTCTTGGGTTCAAGGCCAAATTTGGAGGGTGTTTGTTTTGTGCAATATTTTGTCTAGTTTTGTCATAGCTTTGTCTACATATTCAAAAACAGTACTGATACTTTAGATGCCCAGTTAGCTCAGTCAATAGAGCACTAGACTCTTAATCTCAGGGTCTTGGGTTCAAACCCAAATTTGAAGGGTCTTTTGTGCGATGTTTTGTCTAGTTTTGTCATAGCTTTATCTACATATTTAAAAACAGTACTGAACCCGTACAACTCTAGTTAGCTCAGTCGGTAGAGCACTAGTCTCTTAATCTCAGGGTCATGGCTTCAAGCCCAATGTTGTGAGTTTTTTTTTTTGTGGGATATTTAGTCTATTATTTTTCATAGCTTTGTCTACATATTCAAAAACAGTACTGAATCCGTAGAATCCTAGTTAGCTCAGTCGGTAGAGCACTAAACTCTTAATCTCAGGGTCTTCGGTTCAAGCCCAAATTTGGAGGGTCTTTTGTGCGATGTTTTGTCTAGTTTTGTCATAGCTTTATCTACATATTTAAAAACAGTACTGAACCCGTACAACTCTAGTTAGCTCAGTCGGTAGAGCACTAGACTCTTAATCTCAGGGTCATGGGTTTGAGCCCAATGTTGGGAGTTTTTTTTTGTGGGATATTTAGTCTAGTATTTTTCATAGCTTTGTCTACATATTCAAAAACAGTAATGAATCTGTAGAATCCTAGTTAGCTCAGTCGGTAGAGCACTAGACTCTTAATCTCAGGGTCTTGTGTTCAAGCCCAAATTTGGAGGGTGTTTGTTTTATCTAGTTTTGTCATAGCTTTGTCTACATATTCAAAAACAGTACTGTATCCGTAGCATCCTAGTTAGCTCAGTCGGTAGAGCACTAGACTCTTAATCTCAGGGTCTTGGGTTTGAGACTTACATTGGGAGTTGTTTTTTTTGTGGGATATTTTGTCTAGTTTTGTCATAGCTTTGTCTACATAATCAAAAACAGTACTGATACTTTAGATGCCCAGTAAGCTCAGTCGGTAGAGCACTAGACCTAGGTTCTTAATCTCAGGGTCATGGGTTCAAGGCCAAATTTGGAGGGTGTTTGTTTTGTGCAATATTTTGTCTAGTTTTGTCATAGCTTTGTCTACATATTCAAAAACAGTACTGAATCTGTAGAAGCCTAGTTGACACAGTTGGTAGAGCACTAGACTCTCAATCTCAGGTTCATGGGTTTGAGCCCAATATTGAGAGGTTTTTTTTTTTGTGGGATATTTAGTCTAGTATTTTTCATAGCTTTGTCTACATATTCAAAAACATTACTGAACCTGTAGAAGCCCAGTTAGCTCATTCGGTAGAGCACTAGACTCTTAATCTCAGGGTCATGGGTTTGAGCCCATTGTTGGGAGTTTTTTTTTTTGTGGGATATTTAGTCTAGTATTTTTCATAGCTTTGTCTACATATTTAAAAAAAAGTACTGAATCCGTAGAAGCCTAGTTATCTCAGTCGGTAGAGCACTAGACTCTTAATCTCAGGTTCTTGGGTTCGAGATTTACATTGGGAGTTTTTTCTTTTGTGGGATATTTTGTCTAGTTTTGTCATAGCTTTGTCTACATTTTCAAAAACAGTACTTATATTTTAGATGCCCAGTTTGTTTAGTTGGTAGAGCAATAGGCTCTTAATCTCAGGGTCTTGGGTTCGAGCTTTACATTGGGAGGTTTTTTTTTTTTGTGGGATATTTTTAGTTTTGTCATAGCTTTGTCTACATACCCAAAAACAGTACTGATTCTTTAAATAACCAGTTATCTCAGTTGGTAGAGCACTAGACTCTTAAACTCAGGGTTGTGGGTTCAAGCCCAAATTTTTTTTTTCATTTTTGTGGGATATACTGTCTAGTATTTGTCATAGCTTTATCTACATATTCAAATACATTACTGGACCTGTAGAATCGTAGTTAGCTCAGTCGGTAGAGCACTAGACTCTTAATCTCAGGGTCTTGGGTTCAAGCCCAATGTTTGGAGTTTTTTTTTTTGTGGGATATTTAGTCTAGTATTTTTCATAGCTTTGTCTATATATTCAAAAACAGTACTGAATCCGTAGAAGCCTAGTTAGTTCAGTCAGTAGAGCAATAGACTCTTAATGTCAGGTTTGTGGGTTTGAGCCCAATGTTGGGAGGTTTTTTTTTTGTGGGATATTTAGTCTCGTATTTTTCATAGCTTTGTCTACATATTCAAAAACAGTACTGAATCTGTCGAAGACTAGTTACCTCAGTCGGTAGAGCACTAGACTCTTAATCTCGGGGTTATAGGTTCGAGCCCAATGTTGGGAGTTTTTTTTATTGTGGGATATTTAGTCTAGTATTTTTCATATCTTTGTCTACTTGGGTTCAAGTCCAAATTTTGGAGGCTGTTTGTTTTGTGCGATATTTTGTCTTGTTTTGTCATAGCTTTGTCTACATATTCAAAAACAGTACTGATATTTTAGAAACCAAGTTAGCTCAGTCGGTAGACCAATAGCCTCTTTAACTCAGGGTTATAGGTTCGAGCCCAATGTTGGGAGTTTTTTTTTTTGGGGGATATTTAGTCTAGTATTTTTCATATCTTTGTCTACATATTCACAAACAGTACTGAATCTGTAGAAGCCTAGTTACCTTAGTCAGTTGAGCACTAGACTTTTATTCTCAGGGTCTTGGGTTCAAGGCCTAATTTGGAGGGTGTTTGTTTTGTGCGATATTTTGTCTAGTTTTGTCATAGCTTTGTCTACATATTTAAAAACAGTACTGAATCCATAGAAGCCTAGTTAGCTCAGTCGGTAGCGCACTAGACTCTTATTTTCAGGGTTATGGGTTCAAGCCCAATGTTTGGGAGTTTTTTTTTTTGTGGGATATTTAGGCGAGTATTTTTCATAGCTTTGTCTACATATTCAAAAACAGTACTGAATCCGTAGAAGCCTAGTTAGTTCAGTCAGTAGAGCAATAGACTCTTAATGTCAGGTTAGTGGGTTTGAGCCCAAATTTGGGGGTCTTTGATTTATAGAATATTTTGTCTAGTTTTGTCATAACTTTGTCTACATATACAAAAAAAGTACTTAACCTGTATAAACCTAGTTAGCTCAGTCGGTAGACCACTATCCTCTTAAACTCAGGGTCATAGGTTCGAGCCCAATGTTGGGAGTTTTTTTTTTTGTGGGTTATTTAGTCTCGTATTTTTCATAGCTTTGTCTACATATTCAAAAACAGTACTGAATCAGTAGAAGCCTAGTTAGCACAGTTGGTAGAGCACAAGACTGTTAATCTCAGGTTCATGGGTTAGAGCCCGATGTTGTGAGTTTTTTTTTCGTGGGATATTTAATCTAATATTTTTCATAGTTTTGTCTACATTTTTAAAAACAGTACTGAAGCTGTAGAAGCCTAGTTAGCTCAGTCGGTAGAGCACTAGACTCTTAATCTCAGGGTCTTGGGTTCAAGCCCAAATTTGGAGGGTGTTTGTTTTGTGCGATATTTTGTCTAGTTTTGTCATAGCTTTGTCTACATATTCAAAAACAGTACTGATACTTTAGAAACCTAGTTAGCTCAGTCGGTAGACCAATACCCTCTCAAACTCAGGGTTATAGGTTTGAGCCCATTGTTGGGAGTTTTTTTTTTTTTGTGGGATATTTAGTCTAGTATTTTTCATAGCTTTGTCTACATATTCAAAAACAGTACTGAATCCGTAGAAGCCTAGTTAGCTCAGTCAGTAGAGCAAAAGACTCTTAATGTCAGGTTTGTGGGTTTGAGCCCAAATTTGGAGGGTCTTTGATTTATAGAATATTTTGTCTAGTTTTGTCATAGCTTTGTCTACATATACAAAAACAGTACTTAACCTTTAGAAACCTAGTTAGCTCAGTCGTTAGACCACTACCCTCTTAAACTCAGGGTCATAGGTTCGAGCCCAATGTTGGGAGTTTTTTTTTTTGTGGGATATTTAGTCTCGTATTTTTCATAGCTGTGTCTACATATTCAAAAACAGTACTGATTTCGTAGAAGCCTAGTTAACACAGTTGGTAGAGCACTAGACTCTCAATCTCAGGGTCATGGGTTCAAGCCCAATGTTGTGAGTTGTTTCTTTTTGTGGGATATTTAGTCTAGTATTTTTCATAGCTTTGTCTACAAATTCAAAAACATTACTGAACCTGTAGAAGCCCAGTTAGCTCAGTCGGTAGAGCACTAGACTCTTAATCTCAGGGTCATGGGTTTGAGCCCATTGTTGGGAGTTTTTTTTTTTTGTGGGATATTTAGTCTAGTATTTTTCATAGCTTTGTCTACATATTCAAAAACAGTACTGAATCAGTAGAAGCCTAGTTAGCACAGTTGGTAGAGCACAAGACTGTTAATCTCAGGTTCATGGGTTAGAGCCCGATGTTGTGAGTTTTTTTCCCGTGGGATATTTAATCTAAAATTTTTCATAGTTTTGTCTACATTTTTAAAAACAGTACTGAATCTGTAGAAGCCTAGTTAGCTCAGTCGGTAGAGCACTAGACTCTTAATCTCAGGGTCTTGGGTTCAAGCCCAAATTTGGAGGGTGTTTGTTTTGTGCGATATTTTGTCTAGTTTTGTCATATCTTTGTCTACGTATTCAAAAACAGTACTGATACTTTAGAAACCTAGTCAGCTCAGTCGGTAGACCAATAGCCTCTTAATCTCAGGGTCAAGGGTTCAAACCCAATGTTGGGAGTCTTTTTTTTTTTTGTGGGATATTTAGTCTAGTATTTTTCATAGCTTTGTCTACATATTCAAAAACAGTACTGAATCTGTAGAAGCCTAGTTTCCTCAGTCGGTAGAGCACTAGACTCTTAATCTCAGGGTCTTGGGTTCAAGGCCAAATTTGGAGGGTGTTTGTTTTGTGCGATATTTTGTCTAGTTTTGTCATAGCTTTGTCTACATATTCAAAAACAGTACTGATACTTTAGATGCCCAGTTAGCTCAGTCAATAGAGCACTAGACTCTGAATCTCAGGTTCATGGGTTTGAGCCCAATGTTGGGAGTTTTTTTTTTTTGTGGGATATTTAGTCTAGTATTTGTCATAGCTTTGTCTACATATACAAAAACAGTACTTAACCTGTATAAACCTAGTTAGCTCAGTCGGTAGACCACTAACCTCTTAAACTCAGGGTCTTGGGTTCAAGGCCAAATTTGGAGGGTGTTTGTTTTGTGCAATATTTTGTCTAGTTTTGTCATAGCTTTGTCTACATATTCAAAAACAGTACTGATACTTTAGATGCCCAGTTAGCTCAGTCAATAGAGCACTAGACTCTTAATCTCAGGGTCAAGGGTTCAAACCCAATGTTGGGAGTCTTTTTTTTTTTTTGTGGGATATTTAGTCTAGTATTTTTCATAGCTTTGTCTACATATTCAAAAACAGTACTGAATCCGTAGAAGCCCAGTTAGCTCAGTCGGCTCACACCTTAACTAAATGTTGTAGACTCAAACTTTTTGCTGTCATTAGTGTAAATGAAGATGATTCAAGCATTAATTTCATTGTGCTTTTGCTCATTTTGAAGATTTTGACATTTTCACCTGAAGTGTACAATCAGGCTGAAAATGCATTTAAAGCAATAAAAAGTTCATATTGGCTCTCACACCTTAACTAAATGTTGTAGACTCGAACTTTTTGCTGTCATTAGTGTATTTTAGCAAAATGAAGATGATTCAAGCATTAATTTCATTGTGCTTTTGCTCATTTTGAAGATTTTGACATTTTCACCTGAAGTGTACAACCAGGGGCTGAAAACGCGTTTAAAGCAATAAAAATTTCATTTTGGCTCTCACACCTTAACTAAATGTTGTACACTCAAACTTTTTGCTGTCATTAGTGTATTTTAGCAAAATGAAGATGATTCAAGCATTAATTTCATTGTGCGTTTGCTCATTTTGAAGATTTTGACATGTTCACCTGAAGTGTACAATCAGGCTGAAAATGCATTTAAAGCAATAAAAAGTTCATTTTGGCTCTCACACCTTAACTAAATGTTGTAGACTCAAACGTTTTGCTGTCATTAGTGTATTTTAGCAAAATGAAGATGATTCAAGCATTAATTTCATTGTGCTTTTGCTCATTTTGAAGATTTTGACATTTTCACCTGAAGTGTACAATCGGGCTGAAAATGCATTTAAAGCAATAAAAAGTTCATTTTGGCTCTCACACCTTAACTAAATGTTGTAGACTCAAACTTTTTGCTGTCATTAGTGTATGTTAGCAAAATGAAGATGATTCAAGCATTAATTTCATTGTGCTTTTGCTCATTTTGAAGATTTTGACATTTTCACCTGAAGTGTACAATCAGGCTGAAAATGCATTTAAAGCAATAAAAAGTTCATTTTGGCTCTCACACCTTAACTAAATGTTGTAGACTCGAACTTTTTGCTGTCATTAGTGTATTTTAGCAAAATGAAGATGATTCAAGCATTAATTTCATTGTGCTTTTGCTCATTTTGAAGATTTTGACATTTTCACCTGAAGTGTACAACCAGGGGCTGAAAACGCGTTTAAAGCAATAAAAATTTCATTTTGGCTCTCACACCTTAACTAAATGTTGTACACTCAAACTTTTTGCTGTCATTAGTGTATGTTAGCAAAATGAAGATGATTCAAGCATTAATTTCATTGTGCTTTTGCTCATTTTGAATATTTTGACATTTTCACCTGAAGTGTACAATCAGGGGCTGAAAATGCATTTAAAGCAATAAAATTTTCATTTTGGCTCTCATACCTTAACTAAATGTTGTAGACTCAAACTTTTTGCTGCCATTAGTGTATTTTAGCAAAATGAAGATGATTCAAGCATTAATTTCATTGTGCTTTTAGTCATTTTGAAGATTTTGACATTTTCACCTGAAGTGTACAATCAGGCTAAAAAATGCATTTAAAGCAATAAAAAGTTCATTTTGGCTCTCACACCTTAACTAAATGTTGTAGACTCAAACGTTTTGCTGTCATTAGTGTATTTTAGCAAAATGAAGATGATTCAAGCATTAATTTCATTGTGATTTTGCTCATTTTGAAGATTTTGACATTTTCACCTGAAGTGTTCAATCGGGCTGAAAATGCATTTAAAGCAATAAAAATTTCATTTTGGCTCTCACACCTTAACTAAATGTTGTAGACTCAAACTTTTTGCTGTCATTAGTGTATTTTAGCAAAATGAAGATGGTTCAAGCATTAATTTCATTGTGCTTTTGCTCATTTTGAAGATTTTGACATTTTCACCTGAAGTGTACAATCAGGGGCTGAAAATGCATTTAAAGCAATACAATTTTCATTTTGGCTCTCACACCTTAACTAAATGTTGTAGACTCAAACTTTTTGCTGCCATTAGTGTATTTTAGCAAAATGAAGATGATTCAAGCATTAATTTCATTGTGCTTTTGCTCATTTTGAAGATTTTGACATTTTCACCTGAAGTGTACAATCAGGCTAAAAAATCCATTTAAAGCAATAAAAAGTTCATTTTGGCTCTCACACCTTAACTAAATGTTGTAGACTCAAACTTTTTGCTGTCATTAGTGTATTTTAGCAAAATGAAGATGATTCAAGCATTAATTTTATTGTGCTTTTGCTCATTTTGAAGATTTTGACATTTTCACCTGAAGTGTACAATCAGGCTGAAAATGCATTTAAAGCAATAAAAAGTTCATTTTGGCTCTCACACCTTAACTAAATGTTGTAGACTCAAACGTTTTGCTGTCATTAGTGTATTTTAGCAAAATGAAGATGATTCAAGCATTAATTTCATTGTGCTTTTGCTCATTTTGAAGATTTTGACATTTTCACCTGAAGTGTACAATCAGGGGCTGAAAACGCGTTTAAAGCAATAAAATTTTCATTTTGGCTCTCACACCTTAACTAAATGTTGTAGACTCAAACTTTTTGCTGTCCTTAGTGTATTTTAGCAAAATGAAGATGATTCAAGCATTAATTTCATTGTGCTTTTGCTCATTTTGAAGATTTTGACATTTTCACCTGAAGTGTACAATCGGGCTGAAAATGCATTTAAAGCAATAAAAAGTTCATTTTGGCTCTCACACCTTAACTAAATGTTGTAGACTCAAACTTTTTGCTGTCATTAGTGTATTTTAGCAAAATGAAGATGATTCAAGCATTAATTTCATTGTGCTTTTGCTCATTTTGAAGATTTTGACATTTTCACCTGAAGTGTACAATCAGGGGCTGAAAACGCGTTTAAAGCAATAAAAATTTCATTTTTGCTCTCACACCTTAAATAAATGTTGTAGACTCAAACTTTTTGCTGTCTTTAGTGTATGTTAGTAAAATGAAGATGATTCAAGCATTAATTTCATTGTGCTTTTGCTCATTTTGAAGATTTTGACATTTTCACCTGAAGTGTACAATCAGGCTGAAAATGCATTTAAAGCAATAAAAAGTTAATTTTGGCTCTCACACCTTAACTAAATGTTGTAGACTCGAACTTTTTGCTGTCATTAGTGTATTTTAGCAAAATGAAGATGATTCAAGCATTAATTTCATTGTGCTTTTGCTCATTTTGAAGATTTTGACATTTTCACCTGAAGTGTACAATCGGGCTGAAAATGCATTTAAAGCAATAAAAAGTTCATTTTGGCTCTCACACCTTAACTAAATGTTGTAGACTCAAACTTTTTGCTGTCATTAGTGTATTTTAGCAAAATGAAGATGATTCAAGCATTAATTTCATTGTGCTTTTGCTCATTTTGAAGATTTTGACATTTTCACCTGAAGTGTACAATCAGGGGCTGAAAACGCGTTTAAAGCAATAAAAATTTCATTTTTGCTCTCACACCTTAAATAAATGTTGTAGACTCAAACTTTTTGCTGTCTTTAGTGTATGTTAGTAAAATGAAGATGATTCAAGCATTAATTTCATTGTGCTTTTGCTCATTTTGAAGATTTTGACATTTTCACCTGAAGTGTACAATCAGGCTGAAAATGCATTTAAAGCAATAAAAAGTTAATTTTGGCTCTCACACCTTAACTAAATGTTGTAGACTCGAACTTTTTGCTGTCATTAGTGTATTTTAGCAAAATGAAGATGATTCAATCATTAATTTCATTGTGCTTTTGCTCATTTTGAAGATTTTGACATTTTCACCTGAAGTGTACAATCAGGGGCTGAAAACGCGTTTAAAGCAATAAAAAATTCATTTCGGCTCTCACACCTTAACTAAATGTTGTAGACTCAAACTTTTTGCTGTCATTAGTGTATTTTAGCAAAATGAAGATGATTCAAGCATTAATTTCATTGTGCTTTTGCTCATTTTGAAGATTTTGACATTTTCACCTGAAGTGTACAATCGGGCTGAAAATGCATTTAAAGCCATAAAAAGTTCATTTTGGCTCTCACACATTAACTAAATGTTGTAGACTCAAACTTTTTGCTGTCATTAGTGTATTTTAGCAAAATGAAGATGATTCAAGCATTAATTTCATTGTGCTTTTGCTCATTTTGAAGATTTTGACATTTTCACCTGAAGTGTACAATCAGGCTAAAAAATCCATTTAAAGCAATAAAAAGTTCATTTTGGCTCCCACACCTTAACTAAATGTTGTAGACTCAAACTTTTTGCTGTCATTAGTGTATTTTAGCAAAATGAAGATGATTCAAGCATTAATTTCATTGTGCTTTTGCTCATTTTGAAGATTTTGACATTTTCACCTGAAGTGTACAATCGGGCTGAAAATGCATTTAAAGCAATAAAATTTTCATTTAGGCTCTCACACCTTAACTAAATGTTGTAGACTCAAACTTTTTGCTGTCATTAGTGTATTTTAGCAAAATGAAGATGGTTCAAGCATTAATTTCATTGTGCTTTTGCTCATTTTGAAGATTTTGACATTTTCACCTGAAGTGTACAATCAGGGGCTGAAAACGCGTTTAAAGCAATAAAAAGTTCATTTTGGCTCTCACACCTTAAATAAATGTTGTAGACTCAAACTTTTTGCTGTCATTAGTGTATGTTAGTAAAATGAAGATGATTCAAGCATTAATTTCATTGTGCTTTTGCTCATTTTGAAGATTTTGACATTTTCACCTGAAGTGTACAATCAGGCTGAAAATGCATTTAAAGCAATAAAAAGTTCATTTTGGCTCTCACACCTTAACTAAATGTTGTAGACTCGAACTTTTTGCTGTCATTAGTGTATTTTAGCAAAATGAAGATGATTCAAGCATTAAATTCATTGTGCTTTTGCTCATTTTGAAGATTTTGACATTTTCACCTGAAGTGTACAACCAGGGGCTGAAAACGCGTTTAAAGCAATAAAAATTTCATTTTGGCTCTCACACCTTAACTAAATGTTGTACACTCAAACTTTTTGCTGTCATTAGTGTATGTTAGCAAAATGAAGATGATTCAAGCATTAATTTCATTGTGCTTTTGCTCATTTTGAAGATTTTGACATTTTCACCTGAAGTGTACAATCAGGCTAAAAAATCCATTTAAAGCAATAAAAAGTTCATTTTGGCTCTCACACCTTAACTAAATGTTGTAGACTCAAACTTGTTGCTGTCATTAGTGTATTTTAGCAAAATGAAGATGATTCAAGCATTAATTTCATTGTGCTTTTGCTCATTTTGAAGATTTTGACATTTTCACCTGAAGTGTACAATCGGGCTGAAAATGCATTTAAAGCAATAAAAAGTTCATTTTGGCTCTCACACCTTAACTAAATGTTGTAGACTCAAACTTTTTGCTGTCATTAGTGTATTTTAGCAAAATGAAGATGATTCAAGCATTAATTTCATTGTGCTTTTGCTCATTTTGAAGATTTTGACATTTTCACCTGAAGTGTACAATCAGGCTAAAAAATCCATTTAAAGCAATAAAAAGTTCATTTTGGCTCCCACACCTTAACTAAATGTTGTAGACTCAAACTTTTTGCTGTCATTAGTGTATTTTAGCAAAATGAAGATGATTCAAGCATTAATTTCATTGTGCGTTTGCTCATTTTGAAGATTTTGACATGTTCACCTGAAGTGTACAATCAGGCTGAAAATGCATTTAAAGCAATAAAAAGTTCATTTTGGCTCTCACACCTTAACTAAATGTTGTAGACTCAAACGTTTTGCTGTCATTAGTGTATTTTAGCAAAATGAAGATGATTCAAGCATTAATTTCATTGTGCTTTTGCTCATTTTGAAGATTTTGACATTTTCACCTGAAGTGTACAATCGGGCTGAAAATGCATTTAAAGCAATAAAAAGTTCATTTTGGCTCTCACACCTTAACTAAATGTTGTAGACTCAAACTTTTTGCTGTCATTAGTGTATTTTAGCAAAATGAAGATGATTCAAGCATTAATTTCATTGTGCTTTTGCTCATTTTGAAGATTTTGACATTTTCACCTGAAGTGTACAATCGGGCTGAAAATGCATTTAAAGCAATAAAATTTTCATTTAGGCTCTCACACCTTAACTAAATGTTGTAGACTCAAACTTTTTGCTGTCATTAGTGTATTTTAGCAAAATGAAGATGGTTCAAGCATTAATTTCATTGTGCTTTTGCTCATTTTGAAGATTTTGACATTTTCACCTGAAGTGTACAATCAGGGGCTGAAAACGCGTTTAAAGCAATAAAAAGTTCATTTTGGCTCTCACACCTTAAATAAATGTTGTAGACTAAAACTTTTTGCTGTCATTAGTGTATGTTAGTAAAATGAAGATGATTCAAGCATTAATTTCATTGTGCTTTTGCTCATTTTGAAGATTTTGACATTTTCACCTGAAGTGTACAATCAGGCTGAAAATGCATTTAAAGCAATAAAAAGTTCATATTGGCTCTCACACCTTAACTAAATGTTGTAGACTCGAACTTTTTGCTGTCATTAGCGTATTTTAGCAAAATGAAGATGATTCAAGCATTAATTTCATTGTGCTTTTGCTCATTTTGAAGATTTTGACATTTTCACCTGAAGTGTACAACCAGGGGCTGAAAACGCGTTTAAAGCAATAAAAATTTCATTTTGGCTCTCACACCTTAACTAAATGTTGTACACTCAAACTTTTTGCTGTCATTAGTGTATGTTAGCAAAATGAAGATGATTCAAGCATTAATTTCATTGTGCTTTTGCTCATTTTGAAGATTTTGACATTTTCACCTGAAGTGTACAATCAGGCTAAAAAATCCATTTAAAGCAATAAAAAGTTCATTTTGGCTCTCACACCTTAACTAAATGTTGTAGACTCAAACTTTTTGCTGTCATTAGTGTATTTTAGCAAAATGAAGATGATTCAAGCATTAATTTCATTGTGCTTTTGCTCATTTTGAAGATTTTGACATTTTCACCTGAAGTGTACAATCGGGCTGAAAATGCATTTAAAGCAATAAAAAGTTCATTTTGGCTCTCACACCTTAACTAAATGTTGTAGACTCAAACTTTTTGCTGCCATTAGTGTATTTTAGCAAAATGAAGATGATTCAAGCATTAATTTCATTGTGCTTTTAGTCATTTTGAAGATTTTGACATTTTCACCTGAAGTGTACAATCAGGCTGAAAATGTGTTTCAAGCAATAAAAAGTTCATTTTGGCTCTCACACCTTAACTAAATGTTTTAGACTCAAACTTTTTGCTGTCATTAGTGTATTTTAGCAAAATGAAGATGATTCAAGCATTAATTTCATTGTGCTTTTGCTCATTTTGAAGATTTTGACATTTTCACCTGAAGTGTACAATCAGGCTAAAAAATGCATTTAAAGCAATAAAAAGTTCATTTTGGCTCTCACACCTTAACTAAATGTTGTAGACTCAAACGTTTTGCTGTCATTAGTGTATTTTAGCAAAATGAAGATGATTCAAGCATTAATTTCATTGTGATTTTGCTCATTTTGAAGATTTTGACATTTTCACCTGAAGTGTTCAATCGGGCTGAAAATGCATTTAAAGCAATAAAAATTTCATTTTGGCTCTCACACCTTAACTAAATGTTGTAGACTCAAACTTTTTGCTGTCATTAGTGTATTTTAGCAAAATGAAGATGGTTCAAGCATTAATTTCATTGTGCTTTTGCTCATTTTGAAGATTTTGACATTTTCACCTGAAGTGTACAATCAGGGGCTGAAAATGCATTTAAAGCAATACAATTTTCATTTTGGCTCTCACACCTTAACTAAATGTTGTAGACTCAAACTTTTTGCTGCCATTAGTGTATTTTAGCAAAATGAAGATGATTCAAGCATTAATTTCATTGTGCTTTTGCTCATTTTGAAGATTTTGACATTTTCACCTGAAGTGTACAATCAGGCTAAAAAATCCATTTAAAGCAATAAAAAGTTCATTTTGGCTCTCACACATTGACTAAATGTTGTAGACTCAAACTTTTTGCTGTCATTAGTGTATTTTAGCAAAATGAAGATGATTCAATCATTAATTTTATTGTGCTTTTGCTCATTTTGAAGATTTTGACATTTTCACCTGAAGTGTACAATCAGGCTGAAAATGCATTTAAAGCAATAAAAAGTTCATTTTGGCTCTCACACCTTAACTAAATGTTGTAGACTCAAACGTTTTGCTGTCATTAGTGTATTTTAGCAAAATGAAGATGATTCAAGCATTAATTTCATTGTGCTTTTGCTCATTTTGAAGATTTTGACATTTTCACCTGAAGTGTACAATCAGGGGCTGAAAACGCGTTTAAAGCAATAAAATTTTCATTTTGGCTCTCACACCTTAACTAAATGTTGTAGACTCAAACTTTTTGCTGTCATTAGTGTATTTTAGCAAAATGAAGATGATTCAAGCATTAATTTCATCGTGCGTTTGCTCATTTTGAAGATTTTGACATGTTCACCTGAAGTGTACAATCAGGCTGAAAATGCATTTAAAGCAATAAAAAGTTCATTTTGGCTCTCACACCTTAACTAAATGTTGTAGACTCAAACGTTTTGCTGTCATTAGTGTATTTTAGCAAAATGAAGATGATTCAAGCATTAATTTCATTGTGCTTTTGCTCATTTTGAAGATTTTGACATTTTCACCTGAAGTGTACAATCGGGCTGAAAATGCATTTAAAGCAATAAAAAGTTCATTTTGGCTCTCACACCTTAACTAAATGTTGTAGACTCAAACTTTTTGCTGTCATTAGTGTATTTTAGCAAAATGAAGATGATTCAAGCATTAATTTCATTGTGCTTTTGCTCATTTTGAAGATTTTGACATTTTCACCTGAAGTGTACAATCGGGCTGAAAATGCATTTAAAGCAATAAAATTTTCATTTAGGCTCTCACACCTTAACTAAATGTTGTAGACTCAAACTTTTTGCTGTCATTAGTGTATTTTAGCAAAATGAAGATGGTTCAAGCATTAATTTCATTGTGCTTTTGCTCATTTTGAAGATTTTGACATTTTCACCTGAAGTGTACAATCAGGGGCTGAAAACGCGTTTAAAGCAATAAAAAGTTCATTTTTGCTCTCACACCTTAAATAAATGTTGTAGACTAAAACTTTTTGCTGTCATTAGTGTATGTTAGTAAAATGAAGATGATTCAAGCATTAATTTCATTGTGCTTTTGCTCATTTTGAAGATTTTGACATTTTCACCTGAAGTGTACAATCAGGCTGAAAATGCATTTAAAGCAATAAAAAGTTCATATTGGCTCTCACACCTTAACTAAATGTTGTAGACTCGAACTTTTTGCTGTCATTAGCGTATTTTAGCAAAATGAAGATGATTCAAGCATTAATTTCATTGTGCTTTTGCTCATTTTGAAGATTTTGACATTTTCACCTGAAGTGTACAATCGGGCTGAAAATGCATTTAAAGCAATAAAAAGTTCATTTTGGCTCTCACACCTTAAATAAATGTTGTAGACTAAAACTTTTTGCTGTCATTAGTGTATGTTAGTAAAATGAAGATGATTCAAGCATTAATTTCATTGTGCTTTTGCTCATTTTGAAGATTTTGACATTTTCACCTGAAGTGTACAATCGGGCTGAAAATGCATTTAAAGCAATAAAAAGTTCATATTGGCTCTCACACCTTAACTAAATGTTGTAGACTCAAACTTTTTGCTGTCATTCGTGTATTTTAGCAAAATGAAGATGATTCAAGCATTAATTTCATTGTGCTTTTGCTCATTTTGAAGATTTTGACATTTTCACCTGAAGTGTACAATCAGGCTGAAAATGTGTTTCAAGCAATAAAAAGTTCATTTTGGCTCTCACACCTTAACTAAATGTTTTAGACTCAAACTTTTTGCTGTCATTAGTGTATTTTAGCAAAATGAAGATGATTCAAGCATTAATTTCATTGTGCTTTTGCTCATTTTGAAGATTTTGACATTTTCACCTGAAGTGTACAATCAGGGGCTGAAAACGCGTTTAAAGCAATAAAAAGTTCATTTTGGCTCTCACACCTTAAATAAATGTTGTAGACTAAAACTTTTTGCTGTCATTAGTGTATGTTAGTAAAATGAAGATGATTCAAGCATTAATTTCATTGTGCTTTTGCTCATTTTGAAGATTTTGACATTTTCACCTGAAGTGTACAATCAGGCTGAAAATGCATTTAAAGCAATAAAAAGTTCATATTGGCTCTCACACCTTAACTAAATGTTGTAGACTCGAACTTTTTGCTGTCATTAGCGTATTTTAGCAAAATGAAGATGATTCAAGCATTAATTTCATTGTGCTTTTGCTCATTTTGAAGATTTTGACATTTTCACCTGAAGTGTACAACCATGGGCTGAAAACGCGTTTAAAGCAATAAAAATTTCATTTTGGCTCTCACACCTTAACTAAATGTTGTACACTCAAACTTTTTGCTGTCATTAGTGTATGTTAGCAAAATGAAGATGATTCAAGCATTAATTTCATTGTGCTTTTGCTCATTATGAAGATTTTGACATTTTCACCTGAAGTGTACAATCAGGCTAAAAAATCCATTTAAAGCAATAAAAAGTTCATTTTGGCTCTCACACCTTAACTAAATGTTGTAGACTCAAACTTTTTGCTGTCATTAGTGTATTTTAGCAAAATGAAGATGATTCAAGCATTAATTTCATTGTGCTTTTGCTCATTTTGAAGATTTTGACATTTTCACCTGAAGTGTACAATCGGGCTGAAAATGCATTTAAAGCAATAAAAAGTTCATTTTGGCTCTCACACCTTAACTAAATGTTGTAGACTCAAACTTTTTGCTGCCATTAGTGTATTTTAGCAAAATGAAGATGATTCAAGCATTAATTTCATTGTGCTTTTAGTCATTTTGAAGATTTTGACATTTTCACCTGAAGTGTACAATCAGGCTGAAAATGTGTTTCAAGCAATAAAAAGTTCATTTTGGCTCTCACACCTTAACTAAATGTTTTAGACTCAAACTTTTTGCTGTCATTAGTGTATTTTAGCAAAATGAAGATGATTCAAGCATTAATTTCATTGTGCTTTTGCTCATTTTGAAGATTTTGACATTTTCACCTGAAGTGTACAATCAGGCTAAAAAATGCATTTAAAGCAATAAAAAGTTCATTTTGGCTCTCACACCTTAACTAAATGTTGTAGACTCAAACGTTTTGCTGTCATTAGTGTATTTTAGCAAAATGAAGATGATTCAAGCATTAATTTCATTGTGATTTTGCTCATTTTGAAGATTTTGACATTTTCACCTGAAGTGTTCAATCGGGCTGAAAATGCATTTAAAGCAATAAAAATTTCATTTTGGCTCTCACACCTTAACTAAATGTTGTAGACTCAAACTTTTTGCTGTCATTAGTGTATTTTAGCAAAATGAAGATGGTTCAAGCATTAATTTCATTGTGCTTTTGCTCATTTTGAAGATTTTGACATTTTCACCTGAAGTGTACAATCAGGGGCTGAAAATGCATTTAAAGCAATACAATTTTCATTTTGGCTCTCACACCTTAACTAAATGTTGTAGACTCAAACTTTTTGCTGCCATTAGTGTATTTTAGCAAAATGAAGATGATTCAAGCATTAATTTCATTGTGCTTTTGCTCATTTTGAAGATTTTGACATTTTCACCTGAAGTGTACAATCAGGCTAAAAAATCCATTTAAAGCAATAAAAAGTTCATTTTGGCTCTCACACATTGACTAAATGTTGTAGACTCAAACTTTTTGCTGTCATTAGTGTATTTTAGCAAAATGAAGATGATTCAAGCATTAATTTTATTGTGCTTTTGCTCATTTTGAAGATTTTGACATTTTCACCTGAAGTGTACAATCAGGCTGAAAATGCATTTAAAGCAATAAAAAGTTCATTTTGGCTCTCACACCTTAACTAAATGTTGTAGACTCAAACGTTTTGCTGTCATTAGTGTATTTTAGCAAAATGAAGATGATTCAAGCATTAATTTCATTGTGCTTTTGCTCATTTTGAAGATTTTGACATTTTCACCTGAAGTGTACAATCAGGGGCTGAAAACGCGTTTAAAGCAATAAAATTTTCATTTTGGCTCTCACACCTTAACTAAATGTTGTAGACTCAAACTTTTTGCTGTCATTAGTGTATTTTAGCAAAATGAAGATGATTCAAGCATTAATTTCATCGTGCGTTTGCTCATTTTGAAGATTTTGACATGTTCACCTGAAGTGTACAATCAGGCTGAAAATGCATTTAAAGCAATAAAAAGTTCATTTTGGCTCTCACACCTTAACTAAATGTTGTAGACTCAAACGTTTTGCTGTCATTAGTGTATTTTAGCAAAATGAAGATGATTCAAGCATTAATTTCATTGTGCTTTTGCTCATTTTGAAGATTTTGACATTTTCACCTGAAGTGTACAATCGGGCTGAAAATGCATTTAAAGCAATAAAAAGTTCATTTTGGCTCTCACACCTTAACTAAATGTTGTAGACTCAAACTTTTTGCTGTCATTAGTGTATTTTAGCAAAATGAAGATGATTCAAGCATTAATTTCATTGTGCTTTTGCTCATTTTGAAGATTTTGACATTTTCACCTGAAGTGTACAATCGGGCTGAAAATGCATTTAAAGCAATAAAATTTTCATTTAGGCTCTCACACCTTAACTAAATGTTGTAGACTCAAACTTTTTGCTGTCATTAGTGTATTTTAGCAAAATGAAGATGGTTCAAGCATTAATTTCATTGTGCTTTTGCTCATTTTGAAGATTTTGACATTTTCACCTGAAGTGTACAATCAGGGGCTGAAAACGCGTTTAAAGCAATAAAAAGTTCATTTTTGCTCTCACACCTTAAATAAATGTTGTAGACTAAAACTTTTTGCTGTCATTAGTGTATGTTAGTAAAATGAAGATGATTCAAGCATTAATTTCATTGTGCTTTTGCTCATTTTGAAGATTTTGACATTTTCACCTGAAGTGTACAATCAGGCTGAAAATGCATTTAAAGCAATAAAAAGTTCATATTGGCTCTCACACCTTAACTAAATGTTGTAGACTCGAACTTTTTGCTGTCATTAGCGTATTTTAGCAAAATGAAGATGATTCAAGCATTAATTTCATTGTGCTTTTGCTCATTTTGAAGATTTTGACATTTTCACCTGAAGTGTACAACCAGGGGCTGAAAACGCGTTTAAAGCAATAAAAATTTCATTTTGGCTCTCACACCTTAACTAAATGTTGTACACTCAAACTTTTTGCTGTCATTAGTGTATGTTAGCAAAATGAAGATGATTCAAGCATTAATTTCATTGTGCTTTTGCTCATTTTGAAGATTTTGACATTTTCACCTGAAGTGTACAATCAGGCTAAAAAATCCATTTAAAGCAATAAAAAGTTCATTTTGGCTCTCACACCTTAACTAAATGTTGTAGACTCAAACTTTTTGCTGTCATTAGTGTATTTTAGCAAAATGAAGATGATTCAAGCATTAATTTCATTGTGCTTTTGCTCATTTTGAAGATTTTGACATTTTCACCTGAAGTGTACAATCGGGCTGAAAATGCATTTAAAGCAATAAAAAGTTCATTTTGGCTCTCACACCTTAACTAAATGTTGTAGACTCAAACTTTTTGCTGCCATTAGTGTATTTTAGCAAAATGAAGATGATTCAAGCATTAATTTCATTGTGCTTTTAGTCATTTTGAAGATTTTGACATTTTCACCTGAAGTGTACAATCAGGCTGAAAATGTGTTTCAAGCAATAAAAAGTTCATTTTGGCTCTCACACCTTAACTAAATGTTTTAGACTCAAACTTTTTGCTGTCATTAGTGTATTTTAGCAAAATGAAGATGATTCAAGCATTAATTTCATTGTGCTTTTGCTCATTTTGAAGATTTTGACATTTTCACCTAAAGTGTACAATCAGGCTAAAAAATGCATTTAAAGCAATAAAAAGTTCATTTTGGCTCTCACACCTTAACTAAATGTTGTAGACTCAAACGTTTTGCTGTCATTAGTGTATTTTAGCAAAATGAAGATGATTCAAGCATTAATTTCATTGTGATTTTGCTCATTTTGAAGATTTTGACATTTTCACCTGAAGTGTTCAATCGGGCTGAAAATGCATTTAAAGCAATAAAAATTTCATTTTGGCTCTCACACCTTAACTAAATGTTGTAGACTCAAACTTTTTGCTGTCATTAGTGTATTTTAGCAAAATGAAGATGGTTCAAGCATTAATTTCATTGTGCTTTTGCTCATTTTGAAGATTTTGACATTTTCACCTGAAGTGTACAATCAGGGGCTGAAAATGCATTTAAAGCAATACAATTTTCATTTTGGCTCTCACACCTTAACTAAATGTTGTAGACTCAAACTTTTTGCTGCCATTAGTGTATTTTAGCAAAATGAAGATGATTCAAGCATTAATTTCATTGTGCTTTTGCACATTTTGAAGATTTTGACATTTTCACCTGAAGTGTACAATCAGGCTAAAAAATCCATTTAAAGCAATAAAAAGTTCATTTTGGCTCTCACACATTGACTAAATGTTGTAGACTCAAACTTTTTGCTGTCATTAGTGTATTTTAGCAAAATGAAGATGATTCAAGCATTAATTTTATTGTGCTTTTGCTCATTTTGAAGATTTTGACATTTTCACCTGAAGTGTACAATCAGGCTGAAAATGCATTTAAAGCAATAAAAAGTTCATTTTGGCTCTCACACCTTAACTAAATGTTGTAGACTCAAACGTTTTGCTGTCATTAGTGTATTTTAGCAAAATGAAGATGATTCAAGCATTAATTTCATTGTGCTTTTGCTCATTTTGAAGATTTTGACATTTTCACCTGAAGTGTACAATCAGGGGCTGAAAACGCGTTTAAAGCAATAAAATTTTCATTTTGGCTCTCACACCTTAACTAAATGTTGTAGACTCAAACTTTTTGCTGTCATTAGTGTATTTTAGCAAAATGAAGATGATTCAAGCATTAATTTCATTGTGCGTTTGCTCATTTTGAAGATTTTGACATGTTCACCTTAAGTGTACAATCAGGCTGAAAATGCATTTAAAGCAATAAAAAGTTCATTTTGGCTCTCACACCTTAACTAAATGTTGTAGACTCAAACGTTTTGCTGTCATTAGTGTATTTTAGCAAAATGAAGATGATTCAAGCATTAATTTCATTGTGCTTTTGCTCATTTTGAAGATTTTGACATTTTCACCTGAAGTGTACAATCGGGCTGAAAATGCATTTAAAGCAATAAAAAGTTCATTTTGGCTCTCACACCTTAACTAAATGTTGTAGACTCAAACTTTTTGCTGTCATTAGTGTATTTTAGCAAAATGAAGATGATTCAAGCATTAATTTCATTGTGCTTTTGCTCATTTTGAAGATTTTGACATTTTCACCTGAAGTGTACAATCGGGCTGAAAATGCATTTAAAGCAATAAAATTTTCATTTAGGCTCTCACACCTTAACTAAATGTTGTAGACTCAAACTTTTTGCTGTCATTAGTGTATTTTAGCAAAATGAAGATGGTTCAAGCATTAATTTCATTGTGCTTTTGCTCATTTTGAAGATTTTTACATTTTCACCTGAAGTGTACAATCAGGGGCTGAAAACGCGTTTAAAGCAATAAAAAGTTCATTTTGGCTCTCACACCTTAAATAAATGTTGTAGACTAAAACTTTTTGCTGTCATTAGTGTATGTTAGTAAAATGAAGATGATTCAAGCATTAATTTCATTGTGCTTTTGCTCATTTTGAAGATTTTGACATTTTCACCTGAAGTGTACAATCAGGCTGAAAATGCATTTAAAGCAATAAAAAGTTCATATTGGCTCTCACACCTTAACTAAATGTTGTAGACTCGAACTTTTTGCTGTCATTAGCGTATTTAGCAAAATGAAGATGATTCAAGCATTAATTTCATTGGCTTTTGCTCATTTTGAAGATTTTGACATTTTCACCTGAAGTGTACAACCAGGGGCTGAAAACGCGTTTAAAGCAATAAAAATTTCATTTTGGCTCTCACACCTTAACTAAATGTTGTACACTCAAACTTTTGCTGCCATTAGTGTATTTTAGCAAATGAAGATGATTCAAGCATTAATTTCATTGTGCTTTTAGTCATTTTGAAGATTTTGACATTTTCACCTGAAGTGTACAATCAGGCTGAAATGTGTTTCAAGCAATAAAAAGTTCATTTTGGCTCTCACACTTAACTAAATGTTTTAGACTCAAACTTTTTGCTGTCATTAGTGTATTTTAGCAAATGAAGATGATTCAAGCATTAATTTCATTGTGCTTTTGCTCATTTTGAAGATTTTGACATTTTCACCTGAAGTGTACAATCAGGGGCTGAAAACGCGTTTAAAGCAATAAAAATTTCATTTTTGCTCTCACACCTTAAATAAATGTTGTAGACTCAAACTTTTTGCTGTCTTTAGTGTATGTTAGTAAAATGAAGATGATTCAAGCATTAATTTCATTGTGCTTTTGCTCATTTTGAAGATTTTGACATTTTCACCTGAAGTGTACAATCAGCTGAAAATGCATTTAAAGCAATAAAAAGTTAATTTTGGCTCTCACACCTTAACTAAATATTGTAGACTCGAACTTTTTGCTGTCATTAGTGTATTTTAGCAAAATGAAGATGATTCAATCATTAATTTCATTGTGCTTTTGCTCATTTTGAAGATTTTGACATTTTCACCTGAAGTGTACAATCAGGGGCTGAAAACGCGTTTAAAGCAATAAAAAATTCATTTCGGCTCTCACACCTTAACTAAATGTTGTAGACTCAAACTTTTTGCTGTCATTAGTGTATTTTAGCAAAATGAAGATGATTCAAGCATAATTTCATTGTGCTTTTGCTCATTTTGAAGATTTTGACATTTTCACCTGAAGTGTACAATCGGGCTGAAAATGCATTTAAAGCCATAAAAATTTCATTTTGGCTCTCACACATTAACTAAATGTTGTAGACTCAAACTTTTTGCTGTCATTAGTGTATTTTAGCAAAATGAAGATGATTCAAGCATTAATTTCATTGTGCTTTTGCTCATTTTGAAGATTTTGACATTTTCACCTGAAGTGTACAATCAGGCTAAAAAATCCATTTAAAGCAATAAAAAGTTCATTTTGGCTCCCACACCTTAACTAAATGTTGTAGACTCAAACTTTTTGCTGTCATTAGTGTATTTTAGCAAAATGAAGATGATTCAAGCATTAATTTCATTGTGCTTTTGCTCATTTTGAAGATTTTGACATTTTCACCTGAAGTGTACAATCGGGCTGAAAATGCATTTAAAGCAATAAAATTTTCATTTAGGCTCTCACACCTTAACTAAATGTTGTAGACTCAAACTTTTTGCTGTCATTAGTGTATTTTAGCAAAATGAAGATGGTTCAAGCATTAATTTCATTGTGCTTTTGCTCATTTTGAAGATTTTGACATTTTCACCTGAAGTGTACAATCAGGGGCTGAAAACGCGTTTAAAGCAATAAAAAGTTCATTTTGGCTCTCACACCTTAAATAAATGTTGTAGACTCAAACTTTTTGCTGTCATTAGTGTATGTTAGTAAAATGAAGATGATTCAAGCATTAATTTCATTGTGCTTTTGCTCATTTTGAAGATTTTGACATTTCACCTGAAGTGTACAATCAGGCTGAAAATGCATTTAAAGCAATAAAAAGTTCATTTTGGCTCTCACACCTTAACTAAATGTTGTAGACTCGAACTTTTTGCTGTCATTAGTGTATTTTAGCAAAATGAAGATGATTCAAGCATTAATTCATTGTGCTTTTGCTCATTTGAAGATTTTGACATTTTCACCTGAAGTGTACAACCAGGGGCTGAAAACGCGTTTAAAGCAATAAAAATTTCATTTTGGCTCTCACACCTTAACTAAATGTTGTACACTCAAACTTTTTGCTGTCATTAGTGTATGTTAGCAAAATGAAGATGATTCAAGCATTAATTTCATTGTGCTTTTGCTCATTTTGAATATTTTGACATTTTCACCTGAAGTGTACAATCAGGGGCTGAAAATGCATTTAAAGCAATACAATTTTCATTTTGGCTCTCATACCTTAACTAAATGTTGTAGACTCAAACTTTTTGCTGCCATTAGTGTATTTTAGCAAAATGAAGATGATTCAAGCATTAATTTCATTGTGCTTTTAGTCATTTTGAAGATTTTGACATTTTCACCTGAAGTGTACAATCAGGGGCTGAAAACGCGTTTTAAAGCAATAAAAAGTTCATTTTGGCTCTCACACCTTAAATAAATGTTGTAGACTCAAACTTTTTGCTGTCATTAGTGTATGTTAGTAAAATGAAGATGATTCAAGCATTAATTTCATTGTGCTTTTGCTCATTTTGAAGATTTTGACATTTTCACCTGAAGTGTACAATCAGGCTGAAAATGCATTTAAAGCAATAAAAAGTTCATTTTGGCTCTCACACCTTAACTAAATGTTGTAGACTCGAACTTTTTGCTGTCATTAGTGTATTTTAGCAAAATGAAGATGATTCAAGCATTAAATTCATTGTGCTTTTGCTCATTTTGAAGATTTTGACATTTTCACCTGAAGTGTACAACCAGGGGCTGAAAACGCGTTTAAAGCAATAAAAATTTCATTTTGGCTCTCACACCTTAACTAATGTTGTACACTCAAACTTTTTGCTGTCATTAGTGTATGTTAGCAAAATGAAGATGATTCAAGCATTAATTTCATTGTGCTTTTGCTCATTTTGAATATTTTGACATTTTCACCTGAAGTGTCACCTGAAGTGTACAATCAGGGGCTGAAAATGCATTTAAAGCAATAAAATTTTCATTTTGGCTCTCATACCTTAACTAAATGTTGTAGACTCAAACTTTTTGCTGCCATTAGTGTATTTTAGCAAAATGAAGATGATTCAAGCATTAATTTCATTGTGCTTTTAGTCATTTTGAAGATTTTGACATTTTCACCTGAAGTGTACAATCAGGGGCTGAAAACGCGTTTAAAGCAATAAAAAGTTCATTTTGGCTCTCACACCTTAAATAAATGTTGTAGACTCAAACTTTTTGCTGTCATTAGTGTATGTTAGTAAAATGAAGATGATTCAAGCATTAATTTCATTGTGCTTTTGCTCATTTTGAAGATTTTGACATTTTCACCTGAAGTGTACAATCAGGCTGAAAATGCATTTAAAGCAATAAAAAGTTCATTTTGGCTCTCACACCTTAACTAAATGTTGTAGACTCGAACTTTTTGCTGTCATTAGTGTATTTTAGCAAAATGAAGATGATTCAAGCATTAAATTCATTGTGCTTTTGCTCATTTTGAAGATTTTGACATTTTCACCTGAAGTGTACAACCAGGGGCTGAAAACGCGTTTAAAGCAATAAAAATTTCATTTTGGCTCTCACACCTTAACTAAATGTTGTACACTCAAACTTTTTGCTGTCATTAGTGTATGTTAGCAAAATGAAGATGATTCAAGCATTAATTTCATTGTGCTTTTGCTCATTTTGAAGATTTTGACATTTTCACCTGAAGTGTACAATCAGGCTAAAAAATCCATTTAAAGCAATAAAAAGTTCATTTTGGCTCTCACACCTTAACTAAATGTTGTAGACTCAAACTTGTTGCTGTCATTAGTGTATTTTAGCAAAATGAAGATGATTCAAGCATTAATTTCATTGTGCTTTTGCTCATTTTGAAGATTTTGACATTTTCACCTGAAGTGTACAATCGGGCTGAAAATGCATTTAAAGCAATAAAAAGTTCATTTTGGCTCTCACACCTTAACTAAATGTTGTAGACTCAAACTTTTTGCTGTCATTAGTGTATTTTAGCAAAATGAAGATGATTCAAGCATTAATTTCATTGTGCTTTTGCTCATTTTGAAGATTTTGACATTTTCACCTGAAGTGTACAATCAGGCTAAAAAATCCATTTAAAGCAATAAAAAGTTCATTTTGGCTCCCACACCTTAACTAAATGTTGTAGACTCAAACTTTTTGCTGTCATTAGTGTATTTTAGCAAAATGAAGATGATTCAAGCATTAATTTCATTGTGCGTTTGCTCATTTTGAAGATTTTGACATGTTCACCTGAAGTGTACAATCAGGCTGAAAATGCATTTAAAGCAATAAAAAGTTCATTTTGGCTCTCACACCTTAACTAAATGTTGTAGACTCAAACGTTTTGCTGTCATTAGTGTATTTTAGCAAAATGAAGATGATTCAAGCATTAATTTCATTGTGCTTTTGCTCATTTTGAAGATTTTGACATTTTCACCTGAAGTGTACAATCGGGCTGAAAATGCATTTAAAGCAATAAAAAGTTCATTTTGGCTCTCACACCTTAACTAAATGTTGTAGACTCAAACTTTTTGCTGTCATTAGTGTATTTTAGCAAAATGAAGATGATTCAAGCATTAATTTCATTGTGCTTTTGCTCATTTTGAAGATTTTGACATTTTCACCTGAAGTGTACAATCGGGCTGAAAATGCATTTAAAGCAATAAAATTTTCATTTAGGCTCTCACACCTTAACTAAATGTTGTAGACTCAAACTTTTTGCTGTCATTAGTGTATTTTAGCAAAATGAAGATGGTTCAAGCATTAATTTCATTGTGCTTTTGCTCATTTTGAAGATTTTGACATTTTCACCTGAAGTGTACAATCAGGGGCTGAAAACGCGTTTAAAGCAATAAAAAGTTCATTTTGGCTCTCACACCTTAAATAAATGTTGTAGACTAAAACTTTTTGCTGTCATTAGTGTATGTTAGTAAAATGAAGATGATTCAAGCATTAATTTCATTGTGCTTTTGCTCATTTTGAAGATTTTGACATTTTCACCTGAAGTGTACAATCAGGCTGAAAATGCATTTAAAGCAATAAAAAGTTCATATTGGCTCTCACACCTTAACTAAATGTTGTAGACTCGAACTTTTTGCTGTCATTAGCGTATTTTAGCAAAATGAAGATGATTCAAGCATTAATTTCATTGTGCTTTTGCTCATTTTGAAGATTTTGACATTTTCACCTGAAGTGTACAACCAGGGGCTGAAAACGCGTTTAAAGCAATAAAAATTTCATTTTGGCTCTCACACCTTAACTAAATGTTGTACACTCAAACATTTTGCTGTCATTAGTGTATGTTAGCAAAATGAAGATGATTCAAGCATTAATTTCATTGTGCTTTTGCTCATTTTGAAGATTTTGACATTTTCACCTGAAGTGTACAATCAGGCTAAAAAATCCATTTAAAGCAATAAAAAGTTCATTTTGGCTCTCACACCTTAACTAAATGTTGTAGACTCAAACTTTTTGCTGTCATTAGTGTATTTTAGCAAAATGAAGATGATTCAAGCATTAATTTCATTGTGCTTTTGCTCATTTTGAAGATTTTGACATTTTCACCTGAAGTGTACAATCGGGCTGAAAATGCATTTAAAGCAATAAAAAGTTCATTTTGGCTCTCACACCTTAACTAAATGTTGTAGACTCAAACTTTTTGCTGCCATTAGTGTATTTTAGCAAAATGAAGATGATTCAAGCATTAATTTCATTGTGCTTTTAGTCATTTTGAAGATTTTGACATTTTCACCTGAAGTGTACAATCAGGCTGAAAATGTGTTTCAAGCAATAAAAAGTTCATTTTGGCTCTCACACCTTAACTAAATGTTTTAGACTCAAACTTTTTGCTGTCATTAGTGTATTTTAGCAAAATGAAGATGATTCAAGCATTAATTTCATTGTGCTTTTGCTCATTTTGAAGATTTTGACATTTTCACCTGAAGTGTACAATCAGGCTAAAAAATGCATTTAAAGCAATAAAAAGTTCATTTTGGCTCTCACACCTTAACTAAATGTTGTAGACTCAAACGTTTTGCTGTCATTAGTGTATTTTAGCAAAATGAAGATGATTCAAGCATTAATTTCATTGTGATTTTGCTCATTTTGAAGATTTTGACATTTTCACCTGAAGTGTTCAATCGGGCTGAAAATGCATTTAAAGCAATAAAAATTTCATTTTGGCTCTCACACCTTAACTAAATGTTGTAGACTCAAACTTTTTGCTGTCATTAGTGTATTTTAGCAAAATGAAGATGGTTCAAGCATTAATTTCATTGTGCTTTTGCTCATTTTGAAGATTTTGACATTTTCACCTGAAGTGTACAATCAGGGGCTGAAAATGCATTTAAAGCAATACAATTTTCATTTTGGCTCTCACACCTTAACTAAATGTTGTAGACTCAAACTTTTTGCTGCCATTAGTGTATTTTAGCAAAATGAAGATGATTCAAGCATTAATTTCATTGTGCTTTTGCTCATTTTGAAGATTTTGACATTTTCACCTGAAGTGTACAATCAGGCTAAAAAATCCATTTAAAGCAATAAAAAGTTCATTTTGGCTCTCACACATTGACTAAATGTTGTAGACTCAAACTTTTTGCTGTCATTAGTGTATTTTAGCAAAATGAAGATGATTCAAGCATTAATTTTATTGTGCTTTTGCTCATTTTGAAGATTTTGACATTTTCACCTGAAGTGTACAATCAGGCTGAAAATGCATTTAAAGCAATAAAAAGTTCATTTTGGCTCTCACACCTTAACTAAATGTTGTAGACTCAAACGTTTTGCTGTCATTAGTGTATTTTAGCAAAATGAAGATGATTCAAGCATTAATTTCATTGTGCTTTTGCTCATTTTGAAGATTTTGACATTTTCACCTGAAGTGTACAATCAGGGGCTGAAAACGCGTTTAAAGCAATAAAATTTTCATTTTGGCTCTCACACCTTAACTAAATGTTGTAGACTCAAACTTTTTGCTGTCCTTAGTGTATTTTAGCAAAATGAAGATGATTCAAGCATTAATTTCATTGTGCTTTTGCTCATTTTGAAGATTTTGACATTTTCACCTGAAGTGTACAATCGGGCTGAAAATGCATTTAAAGCAATAAAAAGTTCATTTTGGCTCTCACACCTTAACTAAATGTTGTAGACTCAAACTTTTTGCTGTCATTAGTGTATTTTAGCAAAATGAAGATGATTCAAGCATTAATTTCATTGTGCTTTTGCTCATTTTGAAGATTTTGACATTTTCACCTGAAGTGTACAATCAGGGGCTGAAAACGCGTTTAAAGCAATAAAAATTTCATTTTTGCTCTCACACCTTAAATAAATGTTGTAGACTCAAACTTTTTGCTGTCTTTAGTGTATGTTAGTAAAATGAAGATGATTCAAGCATTAATTTCATTGTGCTTTTGCTCATTTTGAAGATTTTGACATTTTCACCTGAAGTGTACAATCAGGCTGAAAATGCATTTAAAGCAATAAAAAGTTAATTTTGGCTCTCACACCTTAACTAAATATTGTAGACTCGAACTTTTTGCTGTCATTAGTGTATTTTAGCAAAATGAAGATGATTCAATCATTAATTTCATTGTGCTTTTGCTCATTTTGAAGATTTTGACATTTTCACCTGAAGTGTACAATCAGGGGCTGAAAACGCGTTTAAAGCAATAAAAAATTCATTTCGGCTCTCACACCTTAACTAAATGTTGTAGACTCAAACTTTTTGCTGTCATTAGTGTATTTTAGCAAAATGAAGATGATTCAAGCATTAATTTCATTGTGCTTTTGCTCATTTTGAAGATTTTGACATTTTCACCTGAAGTGTACAATCGGGCTGAAAATGCATTTAAAGCCATAAAAAGTTCATTTTGGCTCTCACACATTAACTAAATGTTGTAGACTCAAACTTTTTGCTGTCATTAGTGTATTTTAGCAAAATGAAGATGATTCAAGCATTAATTCCATTGTGCTTTTGCTCATTTTGAAGATTTTGACATTTTCACCTGAAGTGTACAATCAGGCTAAAAAATCCATTTAAAGCAATAAAAAGTTCATTTTGGCTCCCACACCTTAACTAAATGTTGTAGACTCAAACTTTTTGCTGTCATTAGTGTATTTTAGCAAAATGAAGATGATTCAAGCATTAATTTCATTGTGCTTTTGCTCATTTTGAAGATTTTGACATTTTCACCTGAAGTGTACAATCGGGCTGAAAATGCATTTAAAGCAATAAAATTTTCATTTAGGCTCTCACACCTTAACTAAATGTTGTAGACTCAAACTTTTTGCTGTCATTAGTGTATTTTAGCAAAATGAAGATGGTTCAAGCATTAATTTCATTGTGCTTTTGCTCATTTTGAAGATTTTGACATTTTCACCTGAAGTGTACAATCAGGGGCTGAAAACGCGTTTAAAGCAATAAAAAGTTCATTTTGGCTCTCACACCTTAAATAAATGTTGTAGACTAAAACTTTTTGCTGTCATTAGTGTATGTTAGTAAAATGAAGATGATTCAAGCATTAATTTCATTGTGCTTTTGCTCATTTTGAAGATTTTGACATTTTCACCTGAAGTGTACAATCAGGCTGAAAATGCATTTAAAGCAATAAAAAGTTCATATTGGCTCTCACACCTTAACTAAATGTTGTAGACTCGAACTTTTTGCTGTCATTAGCGTATTTTAGCAAAATGAAGATGATTCAAGCATTAATTTCATTGTGCTTTTGCTCATTTTGAAGATTTTGACATTTTCACCTGAAGTGTACAACCAGGGGCTGAAACGCGTTTAAAGCAATAAAAATTTCATTTTGGCTCTCACACCTTAACTAAATGTTGTACACTCAAACTTTTTGCTGTCATTAGTGTATGTTAGCAAAATGAAGATGATTCAAGCATTAATTTCATTGTGCTTTTGCTCATTTTGAAGATTTTGACATTTTCACCTGAAGTGTACAATCAGGCTAAAAAATCCATTTAAAGCAATAAAAAGTTCATTTTGGCTCTCACACCTTAACTAAATGTTGTAGACTCAAACTTTTTGCTGTCATTAGTGTATTTTAGCAAAATGAAGATGATTCAAGCATTAATTTCATTGTGCTTTTGCTCATTTTGAAGATTTTGACATTTTCACCTGAAGTGTACAATCGGGCTGAAAATGCATTTAAAGCAATAAAAAGTTCATTTTGGCTCTCACACCTTAACTAAATGTTGTAGACTCAAACTTTTTGCTGCCATTAGTGTATTTTAGCAAAATGAAGATGATTCAAGCATTAATTTCATTGTGCTTTTAGTCATTTTGAAGATTTTGACATTTTCACCTGAAGTGTACAATCAGGCTGAAAATGTGTTTCAAGCAATAAAAAGTTCATTTTGGCTCTCACACCTTAACTAAATGTTTTAGACTCAAACTTTTTGCTGTCATTAGTGTATTTTAGCAAAATGAAGATGATTCAAGCATTAATTTCATTGTGCTTTTGCTCATTTTGAAGATTTTGACATTTTCACCTGAAGTGTACAATCAGGCTAAAAAATGCATTTAAAGCAATAAAAAGTTCATTTTGGCTCTCACACCTTAACTAAATGTTGTAGACTCAAACGTTTTGCTGTCATTAGTGTATTTTAGCAAAATGAAGATGATTCAAGCATTAATTTCATTGTGATTTTGCTCATTTTGAAGATTTTGACATTTTCACCTGAAGTGTTCAATCGGGCTGAAAATGCATTTAAAGCAATAAAAATTTCATTTTGGCTCTCACACCTTAACTAAATGTTGTAGACTCAAACTTTTTGCTGTCATTAGTGTATTTTAGCAAAATGAAGATGGTTCAAGCATTAATTTCATTGTGCTTTTGCTCATTTTGAAGATTTTGACATTTTCACCTGAAGTGTACAATCAGGGGCTGAAAATGCATTTAAAGCAATACAATTTTCATTTTGGCTCTCACACCTTAACTAAATGTTGTAGACTCAAACTTTTTGCTGCCATTAGTGTATTTTAGCAAAATGAAGATGATTCAAGCATTAATTTCATTGTGCTTTTGCTCATTTTGAAGATTTTGACATTTTCACCTGAAGTGTACAATCAGGCTAAAAAATCCATTTAAAGCAATAAAAAGTTCATTTTGGCTCTCACACATTGACTAAATGTTGTAGACTCAAACTTTTTGCTGTCATTAGTGTATTTTAGCAAAATGAAGATGATTCAAGCATTAATTTTATTGTGCTTTTGCTCATTTTGAAGATTTTGACATTTTCACCTGAAGTGTACAATCAGGCTGAAAATGCATTTAAAGCAATAAAAAGTTCATTTTGGCTCTCACACCTTAACTAAATGTTGTAGACTCAAACGTTTTGCTGTCATTAGTGTATTTTAGCAAAATGAAGATGATTCAAGCATTAATTTCATTGTGCTTTTGCTCATTTTGAAGATTTTGACATTTTCACCTGAAGTGTACAATCAGGGGCTGAAAACGCGTTTAAAGCAATAAAATTTTCATTTTGGCTCTCACACCTTAACTAAATGTTGTAGACTCAAACTTTTTGCTGTCCTTAGTGTATTTTAGCAAAATGAAGATGATTCAAGCATTAATTTCATTGTGCTTTTGCTCATTTTGAAGATTTTGACATTTTCACCTGAAGTGTACAATCGGGCTGAAAATGCATTTAAAGCAATAAAAAGTTCATTTTGGCTCTCACACCTTAACTAAATGTTGTAGACTCAAACTTTTTGCTGTCATTAGTGTATTTTAGCAAAATGAAGATGATTCAAGCATTAATTTCATTGTGCTTTTGCTCATTTTGAAGATTTTGACATTTTCACCTGAAGTGTACAATCAGGGGCTGAAAACGCGTTTAAAGCAATAAAAATTTCATTTTTGCTCTCACACCTTAAATAAATGTTGTAGACTCAAACTTTTTGCTGTCTTTAGTGTATGTTAGTAAAATGAAGATGATTCAAGCATTAATTTCATTGTGCTTTTGCTCATTTTGAAGATTTTGACATTTTCACCTGAAGTGTACAATCAGGCTGAAAATGCATTTAAAGCAATAAAAAGTTAATTTTGGCTCTCACACCTTAACTAAATATTGTAGACTCGAACTTTTTGCTGTCATTAGTGTATTTTAGCAAAATGAAGATGATTCAATCATTAATTTCATTGTGCTTTTGCTCATTTTGAAGATTTTGACATTTTCACCTGAAGTGTACAATCAGGGGCTGAAAACGCGTTTAAAGCAATAAAAAATTCATTTCGGCTCTCACACCTTAACTAAATGTTGTAGACTCAAACTTTTTGCTGTCATTAGTGTATTTTAGCAAAATGAAGATGATTCAAGCATTAATTTCATTGTGCTTTTGCTCATTTTGAAGATTTTGACATTTTCACCTGAAGTGTACAATCGGGCTGAAAATGCATTTAAAGCCATAAAAAGTTCATTTTGGCTCTCACACATTAACTAAATGTTGTAGACTCAAACTTTTTGCTGTCATTAGTGTATTTTAGCAAAATGAAGATGATTCAAGCATTAATTCCATTGTGCTTTTGCTCATTTTGAAGATTTTGACATTTTCACCTGAAGTGTACAATCAGGCTAAAAAATCCATTTAAAGCAATAAAAAGTTCATTTTGGCTCCCACACCTTAACTAAATGTTGTAGACTCAAACTTTTTGCTGTCATTAGTGTATTTTAGCAAAATGAAGATGATTCAAGCATTAATTTCATTGTGCTTTTGCTCATTTTGAAGATTTTGACATTTTCACCTGAAGTGTACAATCGGGCTGAAAATGCATTTAAAGCAATAAAATTTTCATTTAGGCTCTCACACCTTAACTAAATGTTGTAGACTCAAACTTTTTGCTGTCATTAGTGTATTTTAGCAAAATGAAGATGGTTCAAGCATTAATTTCATTGTGCTTTTGCTCATTTTGAAGATTTTGACATTTTCACCTGAAGTGTACAATCAGGGGCTGAAAACGCGTTTAAAGCAATAAAAAGTTCATTTTGGCTCTCACACCTTAAATAAATGTTGTAGACTCAAACTTTTTGCTGTCATTAGTGTATGTTAGTAAAATGAAGATGATTCAAGCATTAATTTCATTGTGCTTTTGCTCATTTTGAAGATTTTGACATTTTCACCTGAAGTGTACAATCAGGCTGAAAATGCATTTAAAGCAATAAAAAGTTCATTTTGGCTCTCACACCTTAACTAAATGTTGTAGACTCGAATTTTTTGCTGTCATTAGTGTATTTTAGCAAAATGAAGATGATTCAAGCATTAAATTCATTGTGCTTTTGCTCATTTTGAAGATTTTGACATTTTCACCTGAAGTGTACAACCAGGGGCTGAAAACGCGTTTAAAGCAATAAAAATTTCATTTTGGCTCTCACACCTTAACTAAATGTTGTACACTCAAACTTTTTGCTGTCATTAGTGTATGTTAGCAAAATGAAGATGATTCAAGCATTAATTTCATTGTGCTTTTGCTCATTTTGAATATTTTGACATTTTCACCTGAAGTGTACAATCAGGGGCTGAAAATGCATTTAAAGCAATAAAATTTTCATTTTGGCTCTCATACCTTAACTAAATGTTGTAGACTCAAACTTTTTGCTGCCATTAGTGTATTTTAGCAAAATGAAGATGATTCAAGCATTAAATTCATTGTGCTTTTGCTCATTTTGAAGATTTTGACATTTTCACCTGAAGTGTACAACCAGGGGCTGAAAACGCGTTTAAAGCAATAAAAATTTCATTTTGGCTCTCACACCTTAACTAAATGTTGTACACTCAAACTTTTTGCTGTCATTAGTGTATGTTAGCAAAATGAAGATGATTCAAGCATTAATTTCATTGTGCTTTTGCTCATTTTGAATATTTTGACATTTTCACCTGAAGTGTACAACCAGGGGCTGAAAACGCGTTTAAAGCAATAAAAATTTCATTTTGGCTCTCACACCTTAACTAAATGTTGTACACTCAAACTTTTTGCTGTCATTAGTGTATGTTAGCAAAATGAAGATGATTCAAGCATTAATTTCATTGTGCTTTTGCTCATTTTGAAGATTTTGACATTTTCACCTGAAGTGTACAATCAGGCTAAAAAATCCATTTAAAGCAATAAAAAGTTCATTTTGGCTCTCACACCTTAACTAAATGTTGTAGACTCAAACTTTTTGCTGTCATTAGTGTATTTTAGCAAAATGAAGATGATTCAAGCATTAATTTCATTGTGCTTTTGCTCATTTTGAAGATTTTGACATTTTCACCTGAAGTGTACAATCGGGCTGAAAATGCATTTAAAGCAATAAAAAGTTCATTTTGGCTCTCACACCTTAACTAAATGTTGTAGACTCAAACTTTTTGCTGTCATTAGTGTATTTTAGCAAAATGAAGATGATTCAAGCATTAATTTCATTGTGCTTTTGCTCATTTTGAAGATTTTGACATTTTCACCTGAAGTGTACAATCAGGCTAAAAAATCCATTTAAAGCAATAAAAAGTTCATTTTGGCTCCCACACCTTAACTAAATGTTGTAGACTCAAACTTTTTGCTGTCATTAGTGTATTTTAGCAAAATGAAGATGATTCAAGCATTAATTTCATTGTGCGTTTGCTCATTTTGAAGATTTTGACATGTTCACCTGAAGTGTACAATCAGGCTGAAAATGCATTTAAAGCAATAAAAAGTTCATTTTGGCTCTCACACCTTAACTAAATGTTGTAGACTCAAACGTTTTGCTGTCATTAGTGTATTTTAGCAAAATGAAGATGATTCAAGCATTAATTTCATTGTGCTTTTGCTCATTTTGAAGATTTTGACATTTTCACCTGAAGTGTACAATCGGGCTGAAAATGCATTTAAAGCAATAAAAAGTTCATTTTGGCTCTCACACCTTAACTAAATGTTGTAGACTCAAACTTTTTGCTGTCATTAGTGTATTTTAGCAAAATGAAGATGATTCAAGCATTAATTTCATTGTGCTTTTGCTCATTTTGAAGATTTTGACATTTTCACCTGAAGTGTACAATCGGGCTGAAAATGCATTTAAAGCAATAAAATTTTCATTTAGGCTCTCACACCTTAACTAAATGTTGTAGACTCAAACTTTTTGCTGTCATTAGTGTATTTTAGCAAAATGAAGATGGTTCAAGCATTAATTTCATTGTGCTTTTGCTCATTTTGAAGATTTTGACATTTTCACCTGAAGTGTACAATCAGGGGCTGAAAACGCGTTTAAAGCAATAAAAAGTTCATTTTGGCTCTCACACCTTAAATAAATGTTGTAGACTCAAACTTTTTGCTGTCATTAGTGTATGTTAGTAAAATGAAGATGATTCAAGCATTAATTTCATTGTGCTTTTGCTCATTTTGAAGATTTTGACATTTTCACCTGAAGTGTACAATCAGGCTGAAAATGCATTTAAAGCAATAAAAAGTTCATTTTGGCTCTCACACCTTAACTAAATGTTGTAGACTCGAACTTTTTGCTGTCATTAGTGTATTTTAGCAAAATGAAGATGATTCAAGCATTAATTTCATTGTGCTTTTGCTCATTTTGAAGATTTTGACATTTTCACCTGAAGTGTACAACCAGGGGCTGAAAACGCGTTTAAAGCAATAAAAATTTCATTTTGGCTCTCACACCTTAACTAAATGTTGTACACTCAAACTTTTTGCTGTCATTAGTGTATGTTAGCAAAATGAAGATGATTCAAGCATTAATTTCATTGTGCTTTTGCTCATTTTGAATATTTTGACATTTTCACCTGAAGTGTACAATCAGGGGCTGAAAATGCATTTAAAGCAATAAAATTTTCATTTTGGCTCTCATACCTTAACTAAATGTTGTAGACTCAAACTTTTTGCTGCCATTAGTGTATTTTAGCAAAATGAAGATGATTCAAGCATTAATTTCATTGTGCTTTTAGTCATTTTGAAGATTTTGACATTTTCACCTGAAGTGTACAATCAGGCTGAAAATGTGTTTCAAGCAATAAAAAGTTCATTTTGGCTCTCACACCTTAACTAAATGTTTTAGACTCAAACTTTTTGCTGTCATTAGTGTATTTTAGCAAAATGAAGATGATTCAAGCATTAATTTCATTGTGCTTTTGCTCATTTTGAAGATTTTGACATTTTCACCTGAAGTGTACAATCAGGCTAAAAAATGCATTTAAAGCAATAAAAAGTTCATTTTGGCTCTCACACCTTAACTAAATGTTGTAGACTCAAACGTTTTGCTGTCATTAGTGTATTTTAGCAAAATGAAGATGATTCAAGCATTAATTTCATTGTGATTTTGCTCATTTTGAAGATTTTGACATTTTCACCTGAAGTGTTCAATCGGGCTGAAAATGCATTTAAAGCAATAAAAATTTCATTTTGGCTCTCACACCTTAACTAAATGTTGTAGACTCAAACTTTTTGCTGTCATTAGTGTATTTTAGCAAAATGAAGATGGTTCAAGCATTAATTTCATTGTGCTTTTGCTCATTTTGAAGATTTTGACATTTTCACCTGAAGTGTACAATCAGGGGCTGAAAATGCATTTAAAGCAATACAATTTTCATTTTGGCTCTCACACCTTAACTAAATGTTGTAGACTCAAACTTTTTGCTGCCATTAGTGTATTTTAGCAAAATGAAGA
The DNA here is from genome assembly GCF_054856555.1 of Leptonotus elevatus. Taxonomy (NCBI): domain Eukaryota; kingdom Metazoa; phylum Chordata; class Actinopteri; order Syngnathiformes; family Syngnathidae; genus Leptonotus; species Leptonotus elevatus. Next base: position 78,520 of record NW_028233746.1, read on the forward strand.
TGATTCAAGCATTAATTTCATTGTGCTTTTGCTCATTTTGAAGATTTTGACATTTTCACCTGAAGTGTACAATCAGGCTAAAAAATCCATTTAAAGCAATAAAAAGTTCATTTTGGCTCTCACACCTTAACTAAATGTTGTAGACTCAAACTTTTTGCTGTCATTAGTGTATTTTAGCAAAATGAAGATGATTCAAGCATTCATTTCATTGTGCTTTTTCTCATTTTGAAGATTTTGACATTTTCACCTGAAGTGTACAATCAGGCTGAAAATGCGTTTCAAGCAATAAAAAGTTCATTTTGGCTCTCACACCTTAACTAAATGTTGTAGACTCAAACTTTTTGATGCCATTAGTGTATTTTAGCAAAATGAAGATGATTCAAGCATTAATTTCATTGTGTTTTTGCTCATTTTGAAGATTTTGACATTTTCACCTGAAGTGTACAATCAGGCTAAAAAATCCATTTAAAGCAATAAAAAGTTCATTTTGGCTCTCACACCTTAACTAAATGTTTTAGACTCAAACTTTTTGCTGTCATTAGTGTATTTTAGCAAAATGAAGATGATTCAAGCATTAATTTCATTGTGCTTTTGCTCATTTTGAAGATTTTGACATTTTCACCTGAAGTGTACAATCAGGCTAAAAAATGCATTTAAAGCAATAAAAAGTTCATTTTGGCTCTCACACCTTAACTAAATGTTGTAGACTCAAACGTTTTGCTGTCATTAGTGTATTTTAGCAAAATGAAGATGATTCAAGCATTAATTTCATTGTGATTTTGCTCATTTTGAAGATTTTGACATTTTCACCTGAAGTGTTCAATCGGGCTGAAAATGCATTTAAAGCAATAAAAATTTCATTTTGGCTCTCACACCTTAACTAAATGTTGTAGACTCAAACTTTTTGCTGTCATTAGTGTATTTTAGCAAAATGAAGATGGTTCAAGCATTAATTTCATTGTGCTTTTGCTCATTTTGAAGATTTTGACATTTTCACCTGAAGTGTACAATCAGGCTGAAAATGTGTTTCAAGCAATAAAAAGTTCATTTTGGCTCTCACACCTTAACTAAATGTTTTAGACTCAAACTTTTTGCTGTCATTAGTGTATTTTAGCAAAATGAAGATGATTCAAGCATTAATTTCATTGTGCTTTTGCTCATTTTGAAGATTTTGACATTTTCACCTGAAGTGTACAATCAGGCTAAAAAATGCATTTAAAGCAATAAAAAGTTCATTTTGGCTCTCACACCTTAACTAAATGTTGTAGACTCAAACGTTTTGCTGTCATTAGTGTATTTTAGCAAAATGAAGATGATTCAAGCATTAATTTCATTGTGCTTTTTCTCATTTTGAAGATTTTGACATTTTCAGCTGAAGTGTACAATCAGGGGCTGAAAATGCATTTAAAGCAATAAAAATTTCATTTTGGCTCTCACACCTTAACTAAATGTTGTAGACTCAAACGTTTTGCTGTCATTAGTGTATTTTAGCAAAATGAAGATGGTTCAAGCATTAATTTCATTGTGCTTTTGCTCATTTTGAAGATTTTGACATTTTCACCTGAAGTGTACAATCAGGGGCTGAAAATGCATTTAAAGCAATACAATTTTCATTTTGGCTCTCACACCTTAACTAAATGTTGTAGACTCAAACTTTTTGCTGCCATTAGTGTATTTTAGCAAAATGAAGATGATTCAAGCATTAATTTCATTGTGCTTTTGCTCATTTTGAAGATTTTGACATTTTCACCTGAAGTGTACAATCAGGCTAAAAAATCCATTTAAAGCAATAAAAAGTTCATTTTGGCTCTCACACCTTAACTAAATGTTGTAGACTCAAACTTTTTGCTGTCATTAGTGTATTTTAGCAAAATGAAGATGATTCAAGCATTAATTTCATTGTGCTTTTGCTCATTTTGAAGATTTTGACATTTTCACCTGAAGTGTACAATCAGGCTAAAAAATGCATTTAAAGCAATAAAAAGTTCATTTTGGCTCTCACACCTTAACTAAATGTTGTAGACTCAAACGTTTTGCTGTCATTAGTGTATTTTAGCAAAATGAAGATGATTCAAGCATTAATTTCATTGTGATTTTGCTCATTTTGAAGATTTTGACATTTTCACCTGAAGTGTTCAATCGGGCTGAAAATGCATTTAAAGCAATAAAAATTTCATTTTGGCTCTCACACCTTAACTAAATGTTGTAGACTCAAACTTTTTGCTGTCATTAGTGTATTTTAGCAAAATGAAGATGGTTCAAGCATTAATTTCATTGTGCTTTTGCTCATTTTGAAGATTTTGACATTTTCACCTGAAGTGTACAATCAGGCTGAAAATGTGTTTCAAGCAATAAAAAGTTCATTTTGGCTCTCACACCTTAACTAAATGTTTTAGACTCAAACTTTTTGCTGTCATTAGTGTATTTTAGCAAAATGAAGATGATTCAAGCATTAATTTCATTGTGCTTTTGCTCATTTTGAAGATTTTGACATTTTCACCTGAAGTGTACAATCAGGCTAAAAAATGCATTTAAAGCAATAAAAAGTTAATTTTGGCTCTCACACCTTAACTAAATGTTGTAGACTCAAACGTTTTGCTGTCATTAGTGTATTTTAGCAAAATGAAGATGATTCAAGCATTAATTTCATTGTGCTTTTTCTCATTTTGAAGATTTTGACATTTTCAGCTGAAGTGTACAATCAGGGGCTGAAAATGCATTTCAAGCAATAAAAAGTTCATTTTGGCTCTCACACCTTAACTAAATGTTGTAGACTCAAACTTTTTGATGCCATTAGTGTATTTTAGCAAAATGAAGATGATTCAAGCATTAATTTCATTGTGCTTTTGCTCATTTTGAAGATTTTGACATTTTCACCTGAAGTGTACAATCAGGCTAAAAAATCCATTTAAAGCAATAAAAAGTTCATTTTGGCTCTCACACCTTAACTAAATGTTGTAGACTCAAACTTTTTGCTGTCATTAGTGTATTTTAGCAAAATGAAGATGATTCAAGCATTAATTTTATTGTGCTTTTGCTCATTTTGAAGATTTTGACATTTTCACCTGAAGTGTACAATCAGGCTGAAAATGCATTTAAAGCAATAAAAAGTTCATTTTGGCTCTCACACCTTAACTAAATGTTGTAGACTCAAACGTTTTGCTGTCATTAGTGTATTTTAGCAAAATGAAGATGATTCAAGCATTAATTTCATTGTGCTTTTGCTCATTTTGAAGATTTTGACATTTTCACCTGAAGTGTACAATCGGGCTGAAAATGCATTTAAAGCAATAAAAAGTTCATTTTGGCTCTCACACCTTAACTAAATGTTGTAGACTCAAATTTTTTGCTGTCATTAGTGTATTTTAGCAAAATGAAGATGATTCAAGCATTAATTTCATTGTGCTTTTGCTCATTTTGAAGATTTTGACAAATTTTCACCTGAAGTGTACAATCAGGGGCTGAAAACGCGTTTAAAGCAATAAAAATTTCATTTTTGCTCTCACACCTTAAATAAATGTTGTAGACTCAAACTTTTTGCTGTCTTTAGTGTATGTTAGTAAAATGAAGATGATTCAAGCATTAATTTCATTGTGCTTTTGCTCATTTTGAAGATTTTGACATTTTCACCTGAAGTGTACAATCAGGCTGAAAATGCATTTAAAGCAATAAAAAGTTAATTTTGGCTCTCACACCTTAACTAAATGTTGTAGACTCGAACTTTTTGCTGTCATTAGTGTATTTTAGCAAAATGAAGATGATTCAATCATTAATTTCATTGTGCTTTTGCTCATTTTGAAGATTTTGACATTTTCACCTGAAGTGTACAATCAGGGGCTGAAAACGCGTTTAAAGCAATAAAAAATTCATTTCGGCTCTCACACCTTAACTAAATGTTGTAGACTCAAACTTTTTGCTGTCATTAGTGTATTTTAGCAAAATGAAGATGGTTCAAGCATTAATTTCATTGTGCTTTTGCTCATTTTGAAGATTTTGACATTTTCACCTGAAGTGTACAATCAGGCTGAAAATGTGTTTCAAGCAATAAAAAGTTCATTTTGGCTCTCACACCTTAACTAAATGTTTTAGACTCAAACTTTTTGCTGTCATTAGTGTATTTTAGCAAAATGAAGATGATTCAAGCATTAATTTCATTGTGCTTTTGCTCATTTTGAAGATTTTGACATTTTCACCTGAAGTGTACAATCAGGCTAAAAAATGCATTTAAAGCAATAAAAAGTTCATTTTGGCTCTCACACCTTAACTAAATGTTGTAGACTCAAACGTGTTGCTGTCATTAGTGTATTTTAGCAAAATGAAGATGATTCAAGCATTAATTTCATTGTGCTTTTGCTCATTTTGAAGATTTTGACATTTTCACCTGAAGTGTACAATCGGGCTGAAAATGCATTTAAAGCCATAAAAAGTTCATTTTGGCTCTCACACATTAACTAAATGTTGTAGACTCAAACTTTTTGCTGTCATTAGTGTATTTTAGCAAAATGAAGATGATTCAAGCATTAATTTCATTGTGCTTTTGCTCATTTTGAAGATTTTGACATTTTCACCTGAAGTGTACAATCATGCTAAAAAATCAATTTAAAGCAATAAAAAGTTCATTTTGGCTCCCACACCTTAACTAAATGTTGTAGACTCAAACTTTTTGCTGTCATTAGTGTATTTTAGCAAAATGAAGATGATTCAAGCATTAATTCCATTGTGCTTTTGCTCATTTTGAAGATTTTGACATTTTCACCTGAAGTGTACAATCGGGCTGAAAATGCATTTAAAGCAATAAAATTTTCATTTAGGCTCTCACACCTTAACTAAATGTTGTAGACTCAAACTTTTTGCTGTCATTAGTGTATTTTAGCAAAATGAAGATGGTTCAAGCATTAATTTCATTGTGCTTTTGCTCATTTTGAAGATTTTGACATTTTCACCTGAAGTGTACAATCAGGGGCTGAAAACGCGTTTAAAGCAATAAAAAGTTCATTTTGGCTCTCACACCTTAAATAAATGTTGTAGACTCAAACTTTTTGCTGTCATTAGTGTATGTTAGTAAAATGAAGATGATTCAAGCATTAATTTCATTGTGCTTTTGCTCATTTTGAAGATTTTGACATTTTCACCTGAAGTGTACAACCAGGGGCTGAAAACGCGTTTAAAGCAATAAAAATTTCATTTTGGCTCTCACACCTTAACTAAATGTTGTACACTCAAACTTTTTGCTGTCATTAGTGTATGTTAGCAAAATGAAGATGATTCAAGCATTAATTTCATTGTGCTTTTGCTCATTTTGAATATTTTGACATTTTCACCTGAAGTGTACAATCAGGGGCTGAAAATGCATTTAAAGCAATAAAATTTTCATTTTGGCTCTCATACCTTAACTAAATGTTGTAGACTCAAACTTTTTGCTGCCATTAGTGTATTTTAGCAAAATGAAGATGATTCAAGCATTAATTTCATTGTGCTTTTAGTCATTTTGAAGATTTTGACATTTTCACCTGAAGTGTACAATCAGGCTGAAAATGTGTTTCAAGCAATAAAAAGTTCATTTTGGCTCTCACACCTTAACTAAATGTTTTAGACTCAAACTTTTTGCTGTCATTAGTGTATTTTAGCAAAATGAAGATGATTCAAGCATTAATTTCATTGTGCTTTTGCTCATTTTGAAGATTTTGACATTTTCACCTGAAGTGTACAATCAGGCTAAAAAATGCATTTAAAGCAATAAAAAGTTCATTTTGGCTCTCACACCTTAACTAAATGTTGTAGACTCAAACGTTTTGCTGTCATTAGTGTATTTTAGCAAAATGAAGATGATTCAAGCATTAATTTCATTGTGATTTTGCTCATTTTGAAGATTTTGACATTTTCACCTGAAGTGTTCAATCGGGCTGAAAATGCATTTAAAGCAATAAAAATTTCATTTTGGCTCTCACACCTTAACTAAATGTTGTAGACTCAAACTTTTTAATGTCATTAGTGTATTTTAGCAAAATGAAGATGGTTCAAGCATTCATTTCATTGTGCTTTTGCTCATTTTGAAGATTTTGACATTTTCACCTGAAGTGTACAATCAGGCTGAAAATGTGTTTCAAGCAATAAAAAGTTCATTTTGGCTCTCACACCTTAACTAAATGTTTTAGACTCAAACTTTTTGCTGTCATTAGTGTATTTTAGCAAAATGAAGATGATTCAAGCATTAATTTCATTGTGCTTTTGCTCATTTTGAAGATTTTGACATTTTCACCTGAAGTGTACAATCAGGCTAAAAAATGCATTTAAAGCAATAAAAAGTTCATTTTGGCTCTCACACCTTAACTAAATGTTGTAGACTCAAACTTTTTGCTGTCATTAGTGTATTTTAGCAAAATGAAGATGATTCAAGCATTCATTTCATTGTGCTTTTTCTCATTTTGAAGATTTTGACATTTTCACCTGAAGTGTACAATCAGGCTGAAAATGCGTTTCAAGCAATAAAAAGTTCATTTTGGCTCTCACACCTTAACTAAATGTTGTAGACTCAAACTTTTTGATGCCATTAGTGTATTTTAGCAAAATGAAGATGATTCAAGCATTAATTTCATTGTGCTTTTGCTCATTTTGAAGATTTTGACATTTTCACCTGAAGTGTACAATCAGGCTAAAAAATCCATTTAAAGCAATAAAAAGTTCATTTTGGCTCTCACACCTTAACTAAATGTTGTAGACTCAAACTTTTTGCTGTCATTAGTGTATTTTAGCAAAATGAAGATGATTCAAGCATTAATTTTATTGTGCTTTTGCTCATTTTGAAGATTTTGACATTTTCACCTGAAGTGTACAATCAGGCTGAAAATGCATTTAAAGCAATAAAAAGTTCATTTTGGCTCTCACACCTTAACTAAATGTTGTAGACTCAAACGTTTTGCTGTCATTAGTGTATTTTAGCAAAATGAAGATGATTCAAGCATTAATTTCATTGTGCTTTTGCTCATTTTGAAGATTTTTACATTTTCACCTGAAGTGTACAATCGGGCTGAAAATGCATTTAAAGCAATAAAAAGTTCATTTTGGCTCTCACACCTTAACTAAATGTTGTAGACTCAAACTTTTTGCTGTCATTAGTGTATTTTAGCAAAATGAAGATGATTCAAGCATTAATTTCATTGTGCTTTTGCTCATTTTGAAGATTTTGACATTTTCACCTGAAGTGTACAATCAGGGGCTGAAAACGCGTTTAAAGCAATAAAAATTTCATTTTTGCTCTCACACCTTAAATAAATGTTGTAGACTCAAACTTTTTGCTGTCTTTAGTGTATGTTAGTAAAATGAAGATGATTCAAGCATTAATTTCATTGTGCTTTTGCTCATTTTGAAGATTTTGACATTTTCACCTGAAGTGTACAATCAGGCTGAAAATGCATTTAAAGCAATAAAAAGTTAATTTTGGCTATCACACCTTAACTAAATGTTGTAGACTCGAACTTTTTGCTGTCATTAGTGTATTTTAGCAAAATGAAGATGATTCAATCATTAATTTCATTGTGCTTTTGCTCATTTTGAAGATTTTGACATTTTCACCTGAAGTGTACAATCAGGGGCTGAAAACGCGTTTAAAGCAATAAAAAATTCATTTCGGCTCTCACACCTTAACTAAATGTTGTAGACTCAAACTTTTTGCTGTCATTAGTGTATTTTAGCAAAATGAAGATGATTCAAGCATTAATTTCATTGTGCTTTTGCTCATTTTGAAGATTTTGACATTTTCACCTGAAGTGTACAATCGGGCTGAAAATGCATTTAAAGCCATAAAAAGTTCATTTTGGCTCTCACACATTAACTAAATGTTGTAGACTCAAACTTTTTGCTGTCATTAGTGTATTTTAGCAAAATGAAGATGATTCAAGCATTAATTTCATTGTGCTTTTGCTCATTTTGAAGATTTTGACATTTTCACCTGAAGTGTACAATCAGGCTAAAAAATCCATTTAAAGCAATAAAAAGTTCATTTTGGCTCCCACACCTTAACTAAATGTTGTAGACTCAAACTTTTTGCTGTCATTAGTGTATTTTAGCAAAATGAAGATGATTCAAGCATTAATTTCATTGTGCTTTTGCTCATTTTGAAGATTTTGACATTTTCACCTGAAGTGTACAATCGGGCTGAAAATGCATTTAAAGCAATAAAATTTTCATTTAGGCTCTCACACCTTAACTAAATGTTGTAGACTCAAACTTTTTGCTGTCATTAGTGTATTTTAGCAAAATGAAGATGATTCAAGCATTAATTTCATTGTGCTTTTGCTCATTTTGAAGATTTTGACATTTTCACCTGAAGTGTACAATCAGGCTGAAAATGCATTTAAAGCAATAAAAAGTTCATTTTGGCTCTCACACCTTAACTAAATGTTGTAGACTCGAACTTTTTGCTGTCATTAGTGTATTTTAGCAAAATGAAGATGATTCAAGCATTAAATTCATTGTGCTTTTGCTCATTTTGAAGATTTTGACATTTTCACCTGAAGTGTACAACCAGGGGCTGAAAACGCGTTTAAAGCAATAAAAATTTCATTTTGGCTCTCACACCTTAACTAAATGTTGTACACTCAAACTTTTTGCTGTCATTAGTGTATGTTAGCAAAATGAAGATGATTCAAGCATTAATTTCATTGTGCTTTTGCTCATTTTGAATATTTTGACATTTTCACCTGAAGTGTACAATCAGGGGCTGAAAATGCATTTAAAGCAATAAAATTTTCATTTTGGCTCTCATACCTTAACTAAATGTTGTAGACTCAAACTTTTTGCTGCCATTAGTGTATTTTAGCAAAATGAAGATGATTCAAGCATTAATTTCATTGTGCTTTTAGTCATTTTGAAGATTTTGACATTTTCACCTGAAGTGTACAATCAGGCTGAAAATGTGTTTCAAGCAATAAAAAGTTCATTTTGGCTCTCACACCTTAACTAAATGTTTTAGACTCAAACTTTTTGCTGTCATTAGTGTATTTTAGCAAAATGAAGATGATTCAAGCATTAATTTCATTGTGCTTTTGCTCATTTTGAAGATTTTGACATTTTCACCTGAAGTGTACAATCAGGCTAAAAAATGCATTTAAAGCAATAAAAAGTTCATTTTGGCTCTCACACCTTAACTAAATGTTGTAGACTCAAACGTTTTGCTGTCATTAGTGTATTTTAGCAAAATGAAGATGATTCAAGCATTAATTTCATTGTGATTTTGCTCATTTTGAAGATTTTGACATTTTCACCTGAAGTGTTCAATCGGGCTGAAAATGCATTTAAAGCAATAAAAATTTCATTTTGGCTCTCACACCTTAACTAAATGTTGTAGACTCAAACTTTTTGCTGTCATTAGTGTATTTTAGCAAAATGAAGATGGTTCAAGCATTAATTTCATTGTGCTTTTGCTCATTTTGAAGATTTTGACATTTTCACCTGAAGTGTACAATCAGGCTGAAAATGTGTTTCAAGCAATAAAAAGTTCATTTTGGCTCTCACACCTTAACTAAATGTTTTAGACTCAAACTTTTTGCTGTCATTAGTGTATTTTAGCAAAATGAAGATGATTCAAGCATTAATTTCATTGTGCTTTTGCTCATTTTGAAGATTTTGACATTTTCACCTGAAGTGTACAATCAGGCTAAAAAATGCATTTAAAGCAATAAAAAGTTCATTTTGGCTCTCACACCTTAACTAAATGTTGTAGACTCAAACGTTTTGCTGTCATTAGTGTATTTTAGCAAAATGAAGATGATTCAAGCATTAATTTCATTGTTCTTTTTCTCATTTTGAAGATTTTGACATTTTCAGCTGAAGTGTACAATCAGGGGCTGAAAATGCATTTAAAGCAATAAAATTTTCATTTTGGCTCTCACACCTTAACTAAATGTTGTAGACTCAAACTTTTTGCTGTCATTAGTGTATTTTAGCAAAATGAAGATGATTCAAGCATTCATTTCATTGTGCTTTTTCTCATTTTGAAGATTTTAACATTTTCACCTGAAGTGTACAATCAGGCTGAAAATGCGTTTCAAGCAATAAAAAGTTCATTTTGGCTCTCACACCTTAACTAAATGTTGTAGACTCAAACTTTTTGCTGCCATTAGTGTATTTTAGCAAAATGAAGATGATTCAAGCATTAATTTCATTGTGCTTTTGCTCATTTTGAAGATTTTGACATTTTCACCTGAAGTGTACAATCAGGCTAAAAAATCCATTTAAAGCAATAAAAAGTTCATTTTGGCTCTCACACCTTAACTAAATGTTGTAGACTCAAACTTTTTGCTGTCATTAGTGTATTTTAGCAAAATGAAGATGATTCAAGCATTAATTTTATTGTGCTTTTGCTCATTTTGAAGATTTTGACATTTTCACCTGAAGTGTACAATCAGGCTGAAAATGCATTTAAAGCAATAAAAAGTTCATTTTGGCTCTCACACCTTAACTAAATGTTGTAGACTCAAACGTTTTGCTGTCATTAGTGTATTTTAGCAAAATGAAGATGATTCAAGCATTAATTTCATTGTGCTTTTGCTCATTTTGAAGATTTTGACATTTTCACCTGAAGTGTACAATCAGGGGCTGAAAACGCGTTTAAAGCAATAAAATTTTCATTTTGGCTCTCACACCTTAACTAAATGTTGTAGACTCAAACTTTTTGCTGTCCTTAGTGTATTTTAGCAAAATGAAGATGATTCAAGCATTAATTTCATTGTGCTTTTGCTCATTTTGAAGATTTTGACATTTTCACCTGAAGTGTACAATCGGGCTGAAAATGCATTTAAAGCAATAAAAAGTTCATTTTGGCTCTCACACCTTAACTAAATGTTGTAGACTCAAACTTTTTGCTGTCATTAGTGTATTTTAGCAAAATGAAGATGATTCAAGCATTAATTTCATTTTGCTTTTGCTCATTTTGAAGATTTTGACATTTTCACCTGAAGTGTACAATCAGGGGCTGAAAACGCGTTTAAAGCAATAAAAATTTCATTTTTGCTCTCACACCTTAAATAAATGTTGTAGACTCAAACTTTTTGCTGTCTTTAGTGTATGTTAGTAAAATGAAGATGATTCAAGCATTAATTTCATTGTGCTTTTGCTCATTTTGAAGATTTTGACATTTTCACCTGAAGTGTACAATCAGGCTGAAAATGCATTTAAAGCAATAAAAAGTTAATTTTGGCTCTCACACCTTAACTAAATGTTGTAGACTCGAACTTTTTGCTGTCATTAGTGTATTTTAGCAAAATGAAGATGATTCAATCATTAATTTCATTGTGCTTTTGCTCATTTTGAAGATTTTGACATTTTCACCTGAAGTGTACAATCAGGGGCTGAAAACGCGTTTAAAGCAATAAAAAATTCATTTCGGCTCTCACACCTTAACTAAATGTTGTAGACTCAAACTTTTTGCTGTCATTAGTGTATTTTAGCAAAATGAAGATGATTCAAGCATTAATTTCATTGTGCTTTTGCTCATTTTGAAGATTTTGACATTTTCACCTGAAGTGTACAATCGGGCTGAAAATGCATTTAAAGCCATAAAAAGTTCATTTTGGCTCTCACACATTAACTAAATGTTGTAGACTCAAACTTTTTGCTGTCATTAGTGTATTTTAGCAAAATGAAGATGATTCAAGCATTAATTTCATTGTGCTTTTGCTCATTTTGAAGATTTTGACATTTTCACCTGAAGTGTACAATCAGGGGCTGAAAACGCGTTTAAAGCAATAAAATTTTCATTTTGGCTCTCACACCTTAAATAAATGTTGTAGACTCAAACTTTTTGCTTTCATTAGTGTATGTTAGTAAAATGAAGATGATTCAAGCATTAATTTCATTGTGCTTTTGCTCATTTTGAAGATTTTGACATTTTCACCTGAAGTGTACAATCGGGCTGAAAATGCATTTAAAGCAATAAAAAGTTCATTTTGGCTCTCACACCTTAACTAAATGTTGTAGACTCGAACTTTTTGCTGTCATTAGTGTATTTTAGCAAAATGAAGATGATTCAAGCATTAATTTCATTGTGCTTTTGCTCATTTTGAAGATTTTGACATTTTCACCTGAAGTGTACAATCAGGGGCTGAAAACGCGTTTAAAGCAATAAAAAATTCATTTTGGCTCTCACACCTTAACTAAATGTTGTAGACTCAAACTTTTTGCTGTCATTAGTGTATTTTAGCAAAATGAAGATGATTCAAGCATTAATTTCATTGTGCTTTTGCTCATTTTGAAGATTTTGACATTTTCACCTGAAGTGTACAATCGGGCTGAAAATGCATTTAAAGCAATAAAAATTTCATTTTGGCTCTCATACCTTAACTAAATGTTGTAGACTCAAACTTTTTGCTGTCATTAGTGTATTTTAGCAAAATGAAGATGATTCAAGCATTAATTTCATTGTGCTTTTGCTCATTTTGAAGATTTTGACATTTTCACCTGAAGTGTACAATCGGGCTGAAAATGCATTTAAAGCCATAAAAAGTTCATTTTGGCTCTCACACCTTAACTAAATGTTGTAGACTCAAACGTTTTGCTGTCATTAGTGTATGTTAGCAAAATGAAGATTATTCAAGCATTAATTTCATTGTGCTTTTGCTCATTTTGAAGATTTTGACATTTTCACCTGAAGTGTACAATCGGGCTGAAAATGCATTTAAAGCAATAAAAAGTTCATTTTGGCTCTCACACCTTAACTAAATGTTGTAGACTCAAACTTTTTGCTGTCATTAGTGTATGTTAGCAAAATGAAGATGATTCAAGCATTAATTTCATTGTGCTTTTGCTCATTTTGAAGATTTTGACATTTTCACCTGAAGTGTACAATCAGGGGCTGAAAACGCGTTCAAAGCAATAAAAAGTTAATTTTGGCTCTCACACCTTAACTAAATGTTGTAGACTCAAACTTTTTGCTGTCGTTAGTGTATTTTAGCAAAATGAAGACGATTCAAGCATTAATTTCATTGTGCTTTTGCTCATTTTGAAGATTTTGACATTTTCACCTGAAGTGTACAATCAGGCTGAAAATGCATTTAAAGCAATAAAAAGTTCATTTTGGCTCTCACACCTAAACTAAAGGTTGTAGACTCAAACTTTTTGCTGTCATTAGTATATTTTAGCAAAATGAAGATGATTCAAGCATTAATTTTATTGTGCTTTTGCTCATTTTGAAGATTTTGACATTTTCACCTGAAGTGTACTATCGGGCTGAAAATGCATTTAAAGCCATAAAAAGTTCATTTTGGCTCTCACACCTTAACTAAATGTTGTAGACTCAAACTTGTTGCTGTCATTAGTGTATGTTAGCAAAATGAAGATGATTCAAACATTAATTTCATTGTGCTTTTGCTCATTTTGAAGATTTTGACATTTTCACCTGAAGTGTACAATCAGGGGCTGAAAACGCGTTTAAAGCAATACAAAGTTCATTTTGGCTCTCACACCTTAACTAAATGTTGTAGACTCAAACTTTTTGCTGTCATTAGTGTATTTTAGCAAAATAAAGATGATTCAAGCATTAATTTCATTGTGCTTTTGCTCATTTTGAAGATTTTGACATTTTCACTTGAAGTGTACAATCGGGCTGAAAATGCATTTAAAGCAATAACAAGTTCATTTTGGCTCTCACACCTTAACTAAATGTTGTAGACTCAAACTTTTTGCTGCCATTAGTGTATGTTAGCAAAATGAAGATGATTCAAGCATTAATTTTATTGTGCTTTTGCTCAATTTGAAGATTTTGACATTTTCACCTGAAGTGTACAATCAGGGGCTGAAAATGCATTTAAAGCCATAAAAAGTTCATTTTGGCTCTCACACCTTAACTAAATGTTGTAGACTCAAACTTTTTGCTGTCATTAGTGTATGTTAGCAAAATGAAGATGATTCAAGCATTAATTTCATTGTGATTTTGCTCATTTTGAAGAATTTGACATTTTCACCTGAAGTGTACAATCAGGCTGAAAATGCATTTAAAGCAATAAAAAGTTCATTTTGGCTCTCACACCTAAACTAAATGTTGTAGACTCAAACTTTTTGCTGTCATTAGTGTATGTTAGCAAAATGAAGACGATTCAAGCATTAATTTCATTGTGATTTTGCTCATTTTGAAGATTTTGACATTTTCACCTGAAGTGTACAATCAGGCTGAAAATGCATTTAAAGCAATAAAAAGTTCATTTTGGCTCTCACACCTAAACTAAATGTTGTAGACTCAAACTTTTTGCTGTCATTAGTATATTTTAGCAAAATGAAGATGATTCAAGCATTAATTTTATTGTGCTTTTGCTCAATTTGAAGATTTTGACATTTTCACCTGAAGTGTACAATCAGGGGCTGAAAATGCATTTAAAGCCATAAAAAGTTCATTTTGGCTCTCACACCTTAACTAAATGTTGTAGACTCAAACTTTTTGCTGTCATTAGTGTATGTTAGCAAAATGAAGATGATTCAAGCATTAATTTCATTGTGATTTTGCTCATTTTGAAGAATTTGACATTTTCACCTGAAGTGTACAATCAGGCTGAAAATGCATTTAAAGCAATAAAAAGTTAATTTTCGCTCTCACACCTAAACTAAATGTTGTAGACTCAAACTTTTTGCTGTCATTAGTATATTTTAGCAAAATGAAGATGATTCAAGCATTAATTTTATTGTGCTTTTGCTCAATTTGAAGATTTTGACATTTTCACCTGAAGTGTACAATCAGGCTGAAAATGCATTTAAAGCAATAAAAAGTTCATTTTGGCTCTCACACCTTAACTAAATGTTGTAGACTCAAACTTTTTGCTGTCATTAGTGTATTTTAGCAAAATGAAGATGATTCAAGCATTAATTTCATTGTGCTTTTGCTCATTTTGAAGATTTTGACATTTTCACCTGAAGTGTACAATCAGGCTGAAAATGCATTTAAAGCCATAAAAAGTTCATTTTGGCTCTCACACCTTAACTAAATGTTGTAGACTCAAACTTTTTGCTGTCATTAGTGTATTTTAGCAAAATGAAGATGATTCAAGCATTAATTTTATTGTGCTTTTGCTCATTTTGAAGATTTTGACATTTTCACCTGAAGTGTACAATCAGGCTGAAAATGCATTTAAAGCCATAAAAAGTTCATTTTGGCTCTCACACCTTAACTAAATGTTGTAGACTCAAACTTTTTGCTGTCATTAGTGTATTTTAGCAAAATGAAGATGATTCAAGCATTAATTTCATTGTGCTTTTGCTCATTTTGAAGATTTTGACATTTTCACCTGAAGTGTACAATCAGGCTGAAAATGCATTTTAAGCCATAAAAAGTTCATTTTGGCTCTCACACCTTAACTAAATGTTGTAGACTCAAACTTTTTGCTGTCATTAGTGTATGTTAGCAAAATGAAGATGATTCAAGCATTAATTTCATTGTGCTTTTGCTCATTTTGAAGATTTTGACATTTTCACCTGAAGTGTACAATCAGGCTGAAAATGCATTTAAAGCCATAAAAAGTTCATTTTGGCTCTCACACCTTAACTAAATGTTGTAGACTCAAACTTTTTGCTGTCATTAGTGTATGTTAGCAAAATGAAGATGATTCAAGTATTAATTTCATTGTGCTTTTGCTCATTTTGAAGATTTTGACATTTTCACCTGAAGTGTACAATCAGGCTGAAAATGCATTTAAAGCCATAAAAAGTTCATTTTGGCTCTCACACCTTAACTAAATGTTGTAGACTCAAACTTTTTGCTGTCATTAGTGTATTTTAGCAAAATG
Source organism: Leptonotus elevatus (assembly GCF_054856555.1). Classification (NCBI taxonomy): domain Eukaryota; kingdom Metazoa; phylum Chordata; class Actinopteri; order Syngnathiformes; family Syngnathidae; genus Leptonotus; species Leptonotus elevatus. Next base: position 94,287 of record NW_028233746.1, read on the forward strand.
AAGATGATTCAAGCATTAATTTCATTGTGCTTTTGCTCATTTTGAAGATTTTGACATTTTCACCTGAAGTGTACAATCAGGCTGAAAATGCATTTAAAGCCATAAAAAGTTCATTTTGGCTCTCACACCTTAACTAAATGTTGTAGACTCAAACTTTTTGCTGTCATTAGTGTATTTTAGCAAAATGAAGATGATTCAAGCATTAATTTCATTGTGCTTTTGCTCATTTTGAAGATTTTGACATTTTCACCTGAAGTGTACAATCGGGCTGAAAATGCATTTAAAGCCATAAAAAGTTCATTTTGGCTCTCACACCTTAACTAAATGTTGTAGACTCAAACTTTTTGCTGTCATTAGTGTATGTTAGCAAAATGAAGATGATTCAAGCATTAATTTCATTGTGCTTTTGCTCATTTTGAAGATTTTGACATTTTCACCTGAAGTGTACAATCAGGCTGAAAATGCATTTAAAGCCATAAAAAGTTCATTTTGGCTCTCACACCTTAACTAAATGTTGTAGACTCAAACTTTTTGCTGTCATTAGTGTATTTTAGCAAAATGAAGATGATTCAAGCATTAATTTCATTGTGCTTTTGCTCATTTTGAAGATTTTGACATTTTCACCTGAAGTGTACAATCAGGCTGAAAATGCATTTTAAGCCATAAAAAGTTCATTTTGGCTCTCACACCTTAACTAAATGTTGTAGACTCAAACTTTTTGCTGTCATTAGTGTATGTTAGCAAAATGAAGATGATTCAAGCATTAATTTCATTGTGCTTTTGCTCATTTTGAAGATTTTGACATTTTCACCTGAAGTGTACAATCAGGCTGAAAATGCATTTAAAGCCATAAAAAGTTCATTTTGGCTCTCACACCATAACTAAATGTTGTAGACTCAAACTTTTTGCTGTCATTAGTGTATTTTAGCAAAATGAAGATGATTCAAGCATTAATTTCATTGTGCTTTTGCTCATTTTGAAGATTTTGACATTTTCACCTGAAGTGTACAATCAGGCTGAAAATGCATTTAAAGCCATAAAAAGTTCATTTTGGCTCTCACACCTTAACTAAATGTTGTAGACTCAAACTTTTTGCTGTCATTAGTGTATTTTAGCAAAATGAAGATGATTCAAGCATTAATTTCATTGTGCTTTTTGCTCATTTTGAAGATTTTGACATTTTCACCTGAAGTGTACAATCGGGCTGAAAATGCATTTAAAGCAATAAAAAGTTCATTTTGGCTCTCACACCTTAACTAAATGTTGTAGATTCAAACTTTTTGCTGTCATTAGTGTATTTTAGCAAAATGAAGATGATTCAAGCATTAATTTCATTGTGCTTTTGCTCATTTTGAAGATTTTGACATTTTCACCTGAAGTGTACAATTAGGGGCTGAAAACGCGTTTAAAGCAATAAAAAGTTCATTTTGGCTCTCACACCTTAACTAAATGTTGTAGACTCAAACTTTTTGCTGTCATTAGTATATTTTAGCAAAATGAAGATGATTCAAGCATTAATTTTATTGTGCTTTTGCTCATTTTGAAGATTTTGACATTTTCACCTGAAGTGTACAATCGGGCTGAAAATGCATTTAAAGCCATAAAAAGTTCATTTTGGCTCTCACACCTTAACTAAATGTTGTAGACTCAAACTTTTTGCTGTCATTAGTGTATTTTAGCAAAATGAAGATGATTCAAGCATTAATTTCATTGTGCTTTTGCTCATTTTGAAGATTTTGACATTTTCACCTGAAGTGTACAATCAAGGCTGAAAATGCATTTAAAGCCATAAAAAGTTCATTTTGGCTCTCACACCTTAACTAAATGTTGTAGACTCAAACTTTTTGCTGTCATTAGTGTATTTTAGCAAAATGAAGATGATTCAAGCATTAATTTCATTGTGCTTTTGCTCATTTTGAAGATTTTGACATTTTCACCTGAAGTGTACAATTAGGGGCTGAAAACGCGTTTAAAGCAATAAAAAGTTCATTTTGGCTCTCACACCTTAACTAAATGTTGTAGATTCAAACTTTTTGCTGTCATTAGTGTATTTTAGCAAAATGAAGATGATTCAAGCATTAATTTCATTGTGCTTTTAATCATTTTGAAGATTTTGACATTTTCACCTGAAGTGTACAATTAGGGGCTGAAAACGCGTTTAAAGCAATAAAAAGTTCATTTTGGCTCTCACACCTTAACTAAATGTTGTAGACTCAAACTTTTTGCTGTCATTAGTGTATGTTAGCAAAATGAAGATGATTCAAGCATTAATTTCATTGTGCTTTTGCTCATTTTGAAGATTTTGACATTTTCACCTGAAGTGTACAATCAGGCTGAAAATGCATTTAAAGCCATAAAAAGTTCATTTTGGCTCTCACACCTTAACTAAATGTTGTAGACTCAAACTTTTTGCTGTCATTAGTGTATTTTAGCAAAATGAAGATGATTCAAGCATTAATTTCATTGTGCTTTTGCTCATTTTGAAGATTTTGACATTTTCACCTGAAGTGTACAATCAGGCTGAAAATGCATTTTAAGCCATAAAAAGTTCATTTTGGCTCTCACACCTTAACTAAATGTTGTAGACTCAAACTTTTTGCTGTCATTAGTGTATGTTAGCAAAATGAAGATGATTCAAGCATTAATTTCATTGTGCTTTTGCTCATTTTGAAGATTTTGACATTTTCACCTGAAGTGTACAATCAGGCTGAAAATGCATTTAAAGCCATAAAAAGTTCATTTTGGCTCTCACACCTTAACTAAATGTTGTAGACTCAAACTTTTTGCTGTCATTAGTGTATGTTAGCAAAATGAAGATGATTCAAGTATTAATTTCATTGTGCTTTTGCTCATTTTGAAGATTTTGACATTTTCACCTGAAGTGTACAATCAGGCTGAAAATGCATTTAAAGCCATAAAAAGTTCATTTTGGCTCTCACACCTTAACTAAATGTTGTAGACTCAAACTTTTTGCTGTCATTAGTGTATTTTAGCAAAATGAAGATGATTCAAGCATTAATTTCATTGTGCTTTTGCTCATTTTGAAGATTTTGACATTTTCACCTGAAGTGTACAATCAGGCTGAAAATGCATTTAAAGCCATAAAAAGTTCATTTTGGCTCTCACACCTTAACTAAATGTTGTAGACTCAAACTTTTTGCTGTCATTAGTGTATTTTAGCAAAATGAAGATGATTCAAGCATTAATTTCATTGTGCTTTTGCTCATTTTGAAGATTTTGACATTTTCACCTGAAGTGTACAATCGGGCTGAAAATGCATTTAAAGCCATAAAAAGTTCATTTTGGCTCTCACACCTTAACTAAATGTTGTAGACTCAAACTTTTTGCTGTCATTAGTGTATGTTAGCAAAATGAAGATGATTCAAGCATTAATTTCATTGTGCTTTTGCTCATTTTGAAGATTTTGACATTTTCACCTGAAGTGTACAATCAGGCTGAAAATGCATTTAAAGCCATAAAAAGTTCATTTTGGCTCTCACACCTTAACTAAATGTTGTAGACTCAAACTTTTTGCTGTCATTAGTGTATTTTAGCAAAATGAAGATGATTCAAGCATTAATTTCATTGTGCTTTTGCTCATTTTGAAGATTTTGACATTTTCACCTGAAGTGTACAATCAGGCTGAAAATGCATTTTAAGCCATAAAAAGTTCATTTTGGCTCTCACACCTTAACTAAATGTTGTAGACTCAAACTTTTTGCTGTCATTAGTGTATGTTAGCAAAATGAAGATGATTCAAGCATTAATTTCATTGTGCTTTTGCTCATTTTGAAGATTTTGACATTTTCACCTGAAGTGTACAATCAGGCTGAAAATGCATTTAAAGCCATAAAAAGTTCATTTTGGCTCTCACACCTTAACTAAATGTTGTAGACTCAAACTTTTTGCTGTCATTAGTGTATTTTAGCAAAATGAAGATGATTCAAGCATTAATTTCATTGTGCTTTTGCTCATTTTGAAGATTTTGACATTTTCACCTGAAGTGTACAATCGGGCTGAAAATGCATTTAAAGCAATAAAAAGTTCATTTTGGCTCTCACACCTTAACTAAATGTTGTAGATTAAATGTTTGCTGTCATTAGTGTATTTTAGCAAAATGAAGATGATTCAAGCATTAATTTCATTGTGCTTTTGCTCATTTTGAAGATTTTGACATTTTCACCTGAAGTGTACAATTAGGGGCTGAAAACGCGTTTAAAGCAATAAAAAGTTCATTTTGGCTCTCACACCTTAACTAAATGTTGTAGACTCAAACTTTTTGCTGTCATTAGTATATTTTAGCAAAATGAAGATGATTCAAGCATTAATTTTATTGTGCTTTTGCTCATTTTGAAGATTTTGACATTTTCACCTGAAGTGTACAATCGGGCTGAAAATGCATTTAAAGCCATAAAAAGTTCATTTTGGCTCTCACACCTTAACTAAATGTTGTAGACTCAAACTTTTTGCTGTCATTAGTGTATTTTAGCAAAATGAAGATGATTCAAGCATTAATTTAATTGTGCTTTTGCTCATTTTGAAGATTTTGACATTTTCACCTGAAGTGTACAATCAAGGCTGAAAATGCATTTAAAGCCATAAAAAGTTCATTTTGGCTCTCACACCTTAACTAAATGTTGTAGACTCAAACTTTTTGCTGTCATTAGTGTATTTTAGCAAAATGAAGATGATTCAAGCATTAATTTCATTGTGCTTTTGCTCATTTTGAAGATTTTGACATTTTCACCTGAAGTGTACAATTAGGGGCTGAAAACGCGTTTAAAGCAATAAAAAGTTCATTTTGGCTCTCACACCTTAACTAAATGTTGTAGATTCAAACTTTTTGCTGTCATTAGTGTATTTTAGCAAAATGAAGATGATTCAAGCATTAATTTCATTGTGCTTTTAATCATTTTGAAGATTTTGACATTTTCACCTGAAGTGTACAATTAGGGGCTGAAAACGCGTTTAAAGCAATAAAAAGTTCATTTTGGCTCTCACACCTTAACTAAATGTTGTAGACTCAAACTTTTTGCTGTCATTAGTGTATTTTAGCAAAATGAAGATGATTCAAGCATTAATTTCATTGTGCTTTTGCTCATTTTGAAGATTTTGACATTTTCACCTGAAGTGTACAATCAGGCTGAAAATGCATTTAAAGCCATAAAAAGTTCATTTTGGCTCTCACACCTTAACTAAATGTTGTAGACTCAAACTTTTTGCTGTCATTAGTGTATTTTAGCAAAATGAAGATGATTCAAGCATTAATTTCATTGTGCTTTTGCTCATTTTGAAGATTTTGACATTTTCACCTGAAGTGTACAATCGGGCTGAAAATGCATTTAAAGCAATAAAAAGTTCATTTTGGCTCTCACACCTTAACTAAATGTTGTAGATTCAAACTTTTTGCTGTCATTAGTGTATTTTAGCAAAATGAAGATGATTCAAGCATTAATTTCATTGTGCTTTTGCTCATTTTGAAGATTTTGACATTTTCACCTGAAGTGTACAATTAGGGGCTGAAAACGCGTTTAAAGCAATAAAAAGTTCATTTTGGCTCTCACACCTTAACTAAATGTTGTAGACTCAAACTTTTTGCTGTCATTAGTATATTTTAGCAAAATGAAGATGATTCAAGCATTAATTTTATTGTGCTTTTGCTCATTTTGAAGATTTTGACATTTTCACCTGAAGTGTACAATCGGGCTGAAAATGCATTTAAAGCCATAAAAAGTTCATTTTGGCTCTCACACCTTAACTAAATGTTGTAGACTCAAACTTTTTGCTGTCATTAGTGTATTTTAGCAAAATGAAGATGATTCAAGCATTAATTTCATTGTGCTTTTGCTCATTTTGAAGATTTTGACATTTTCACCTGAAGTGTACAATCAAGGCTGAAAATGCATTTAAAGCCATAAAAAGTTCATTTTGGCTCTCACACCTTAACTAAATGTTGTAGACTCAAACTTTTTGCTGTCATTAGTGTATTTTAGCAAAATGAAGATGATTCAAGCATTAATTTCATTGTGCTTTTGCTCATTTTGAAGATTATGACATTTTCACCTGAAGTGTACAATCAGGCTGAAAATGCATTTAAAGCCATAAAAAGTTCATTTTGGCTCTCACACCTTAACTAAATGTTGTAGACTCAAACTTTTTGCTGTCATTAGTGTATGTTAGCAAAATGAAGATGATTCAAGCATTAATTTCATTGTGCTTTTGCTCATTTTGAAGATTTTGACATTTTCACCTGAAGTGTACAATCAGGCTGAAAATGCATTTAAAGCCATAAAAAGTTCATTTTGGCTCTCACACCTTAACTAAATGTTGTAGACTCAAACTTTTTGCTGTCATTAGTGTATTTTAGCAAAATGAAGATGATTCAAGCATTAATTTCATTGTGCTTTTGCTCATTTTGAAGATTTTGACATTTTCACCTGAAGTGTACAATCAGGCTGAAAATGCATTTAAAGCCATAAAAAGTTCATTTTGGCTCTCACACCTTAACTAAATGTTGTAGACTCAAACTTTTTGCTGTCATTCGTGTATTTTAGCAAAATGAAGATGATTCAAGCATTAATTTCATTGTGCTTTTGCTCATTTTGAAGATTTTGACATTTTCACCTGTAGTGTACAATCGGGCTGAAAATGCATTTAAAGCAATAAAAAGTTCATTTTGGCTCTCACACCTTAACTAAATGTTGTAGATTCAAACTTTTTGCTGTCATTAGTGTATTTTAGCAAAATGAAGATGATTCAAGCATTAATTTCATTGTGCTTTTGCTCATTTTGAAGATTTTGACATTTTCACCTGAAGTGTACAATTAGGGGCTGAAAACGCATTTAAAGCAATAAAAAGTTCATTTTGGCTCTCACACCTTAACTAAATGTTGTAGACTCAAACTTTTGGCTGTCATTAGTATATTTTAGCAAAATGAAGATGATTCAAGCATTAATTTTATTGTGCTTTTGCTCATTTTGAAGATTTTGACATTTTCACCTGAAGTGTACAATCGGGCTGAAAATGCATTTAAAGCCATAAAAAGTTCATTTTGGCTCTCACACCTTAACTAAATGTTGTAGACTCAAACTTTTTGCTGTCATTAGTGTATTTTAGCAAAATGAAGATGATTCAAGCATTAATTTCATTGTGCTTTTGCTCATTTTGAAGATTTTGACATTTTCACCTGAAGTGTACAATCAAGGCTGAAAATGCATTTAAAGCCATAAAAAGTTCATTTTGGCTCTCACACCTTAACTAAATGTTGTAGACTCAAACTTTTTGCTGTCATTAGTGTATTTTAGCAAAATGAAGATGATTCAAGCATTAATTTCATTGTGCTTTTGCTCATTTTGAAGATTTTGACATTTTCACCTGAAGTATACAATTAGGGGCTGAAAACGCGTTTAAAGCAATAAAAAGTTCATTTTGGCTCTCACACCTTAACTAAATGTTGTAGACTCAAACTTGTTGCTGTCATTAGTATATTTTAGCAAAATGAAGATGATTCAAGCATTAATTTTATTGTGCTTTTGCTCATTTTGAAGATTTTGACATTTTCACCTGAAGTGTACAATCGGGCTGAAAATGCATTTAAAGCCATAAAAAGTTCATTTTGGCTCTCACACCTTAACTAAATGTTGTAGACTCAAACTTTTTGCTGTCATTAGTGTATTTTAGCAAAATGAAGATGATTCAAGCATTAATTTCATTGTGCTTTTGCTCATTTTGAAGATTTTGACATTTTCACCTGAAGTGTACAATCAAGGCTGAAAATGCATTTAAAGCCATAAAAAGTTCATTTTGGCTCTCACACCTTAACTAAATGTTGTAGACTCAAACTTTTTGCTGTCATTAGTGTATTTTAGCAAAATGAAGATGATTCAAGCATTAATTTCATTGTGCTTTTGCTCATTTTGAAGATTATGACATTTTCACCTGAAGTGTACAATCAGGCTGAAAATGCATTTAAAGCCATAAAAAGTTCATTTTGGCTCTCACACCTTAACTAAATGTTGTAGACTCAAACTTTTTGCTGTCATTAGTGTATGTTAGCAAAATGAAGATGATTCAAGCATTAATTTCATTGTGCTTTTGCTCATTTTGAAGATTTTGACATTTTCACCTGAAGTGTACAATCAGGCTGAAAATGCATTTAAAGCCATAAAAAGTTCATTTTGGCTCTCACACCTTAACTAAATGTTGTAGACTCAAACTTTTTGCTGTCATTAGTGTATTTTAGCAAAATGAAGATGATTCAAGCATTAATTTCATTGTGCTTTTGCTCATTTTGAAGATTTTGACATTTTCACCTGAAGTATACAATTAGGGGCTGAAAACGCGTTTAAAGCAATAAAAAGTTCATTTTGGCTCTCACACCTTAACTAAATGTTGTAGACTCAAACTTTTTGCTGTCATTAGTATATTTTAGCAAAATGAAGATGATTCAAGCATTAATTTTATTGTGCTTTTGCTCATTTTGAAGATTTTGACATTTTCACCTGAAGTGTACAATCGGGCTGAAAATGCATTTAAAGCCATAAAAAGTTCATTTTGGCTCTCACACCTTAACTAAATGTTGTAGACTCAAACTTTTTGCTGTCATTAGTGTATTTTAGCAAAATGAAGATGATTCAAGCATTAATTTCATTGTGCTTTTGCTCATTTTGAAGATTTTGACATTTTCACCTGAAGTGTACAATCAAGGCTGAAAATGCATTTAAAGCCATAAAAAGTTCATTTTGGCTCTCACACCTTAACTAAATGTTGTAGACTCAAACTTTTTGCTGTCATTAGTGTATTTTAGCAAAATGAAGATGATTCAAGCATTAATTTCATTGTGCTTTTGCTCATTTTGAAGATTATGACATTTTCACCTGAAGTGTACAATCAGGCTGAAAATGCATTTAAAGCCATAAAAAGTTCATTTTGGCTCTCACACCTTAACTAAATGTTGTAGACTCAAACTTTTTGCTGTCATTAGTGTATTTTAGCAAAATGAAGATGATTCAAGCATTAATTTCATTGTGCTTTTGCTCATTTTGAAGATTTTGACATTTTCACCTGAAGTGTACAATCAGGCTGAAAATGCATTTAAAGCCATAAAAAGTTCATTTTGGCTCTCACACCTTAACTAAATGTTGTAGACTCAAACTTTTTGCTGTCATTAGTGTATTTTAGCAAAATGAAGATGATTCAAGCATTAATTTTATTGTGCTTTTGCTCATTTTGAAGATTTTGACATTTTCACCTGAAGTGTACAATCGGGCTGAAAATGCATTTAAAGCAATAAAAAGTTCATTTTGGCTCTCACACCTTAACTAAATGTTGTAGATTCAAACTTTTTGCTGTCATTAGTGTATTTTAGCAAAATGAAGATGATTCAAGCATTAATTTCATTGTGCTTTTGCTCATTTTGAAGATTTTGACATTTTCACCTGAAGTGTACAATTAGGGGCTGAAAACGCGTTTAAAGCAATAAAAAGTTCATTTTGGCTCTCACACCTTAACTAAATGTTGTAGACTCAAACTTTTTGCTGTCATTAGTATATTTTAGCAAAATGAAGATGATTCAAGCATTAATTTTATTGTGCTTTTGCTCATTTTGAAGATTTTGACATTTTCACCTGAAGTGTACAATCGGGCTGAAAATGCATTTAAAGCCATAAAAAGTTCATTTTGGCTCTCACACCTTAACTAAATGTTGTAGACTCAAACTTTTTGCTGTCATTAGTGTATTTTAGCAAAATGAAGATGATTCAAGCATTAATTTCATTGTGCTTTTGCTCATTTTGAAGATTTTGACATTTTCACCTGAAGTGTACAATCAAGGCTGAAAATGCATTTAAAGCCATAAAAAGTTCATTTTGGCTCTCACACCTTAACTAAATGTTGTAGACTCAAACTTTTTGCTGTCATTAGTGTATTTTAGCAAAATGAAGATGATTCAAGCATTAATTTCATTGTGCTTTTGCTCATTTTGAAGATTATGACATTTTCACCTGAAGTGTACAATCAGGCTGAAAATGCATTTAAAGCCATAAAAAGTTCATTTTGGCTCTCACACCTTAACTAAATGTTGTAGACTCAAACTTTTTGCTGTCATTAGTGTATGTTAGCAAAATGAAGATGATTCAAGCATTAATTTCATTGTGCTTTTGCTCATTTTGAAGATTTTGACATTTTCACCTGAAGTGTACAATCAGGCTGAAAATGCATTTAAAGCCATAAAAAGTTCATTTTGGCTCTCACACCTTAACTAAATGTTGTAGACTCAAACTTTTTGCTGTCATTAGTGTATTTTAGCAAAATGAAGATGATTCAAGCATTAATTTCATTGTGCTTTTGCTCATTTTGAAGATTTTGACATTTTCACCTGAAGTGTACAATCAGGCTGAAAATGCATTTAAAGCCATAAAAAGTTCATTTTGGCTCTCACACCTTAACTAAATGTTGTAGACTCAAACTTTTTGCTGTCATTCGTGTATTTTAGCAAAATGAAGATGATTCAAGCATTAATTTCATTGTGCTTTTGCTCATTTTGAAGATTTTGACATTTTCACCTGTAGTGTACAATCGGGCTGAAAATGCATTTAAAGCAATAAAAAGTTCATTTTGGCTCTCACACCTTAACTAAATGTTGTAGATTCAAACTTTTTGCTGTCATTAGTGTATTTTAGCAAAATGAAGATGATTCAAGCATTAATTTCATTGTGCTTTTGCTCATTTTGAAGATTTTGACATTTTCACCTGAAGTGTACAATTAGGGGCTGAAAACGCGTTTAAAGCAATAAAAAGTTCATTTTGGCTCTCACACCTTAACTAAATGTTGTAGACTCAAACTTTTGGCTGTCATTAGTATATTTTAGCAAAATGAAGATGATTCAAGCATTAATTTTATTGTGCTTTTGCTCATTTTGAAGATTTTGACATTTTCACCTGAAGTGTACAATCGGGCTGAAAATGCATTTAAAGCCATAAAAAGTTCATTTTGGCTCTCACACCTTAACTAAATGTTGTAGACTCAAACTTTTTGCTGTCATTAGTGTATTTTAGCAAAATGAAGATGATTCAAGCATTAATTTCATTGTGCTTTTGCTCATTTTGAAGATTTTGACATTTTCACCTGAAGTGTACAATCAAGGCTGAAAATGCATTTAAAGCCATAAAAAGTTCATTTTGGCTCTCACACCTTAACTAAATGTTGTAGACTCAAACTTTTTGCTGTCATTAGTGTATTTTAGCAAAATGAAGATGATTCAAGCATTAATTTCATTGTGCTTTTGCTCATTTTGAAGATTTTGACATTTTCACCTGAAGTATACAATTAGGGGCTGAAAACGCGTTTAAAGCAATAAAAAGTTCATTTTGGCTCTCACACCTTAACTAAATGTTGTAGACTCAAACTTGTTGCTGTCATTAGTATATTTTAGCAAAATGAAGATGATTCAAGCATTAATTTTATTGTGCTTTTGCTCATTTTGAAGATTTTGACATTTTCACCTGAAGTGTACAATCGGGCTGAAAATGCATTTAAAGCCATAAAAAGTTCATTTTGGCTCTCACACCTTAACTAAATGTTGTAGACTCAAACTTTTTGCTGTCATTAGTGTATTTTAGCAAAATGAAGATGATTCAAGCATTAATTTCATTGTGCTTTTGCTCATTTTGAAGATTTTGACATTTTCACCTGAAGTGTACAATCAAGGCTGAAAATGCATTTAAAGCCATAAAAAGTTCATTTTGGCTCTCACACCTTAACTAAATGTTGTAGACTCAAACTTTTTGCTGTCATTAGTGTATTTTAGCAAAATGAAGATGATTCAAGCATTAATTTCATTGTGCTTTTGCTCATTTTGAAGATTATGACATTTTCACCTGAAGTGTACAATCAGGCTGAAAATGCATTTAAAGCCATAAAAAGTTCATTTTGGCTCTCACACCTTAACTAAATGTTGTAGACTCAAACTTTTTGCTGTCATTAGTGTATGTTAGCAAAATGAAGATGATTCAAGCATTAATTTCATTGTGCTTTTGCTCATTTTGAAGATTTTGACATTTTCACCTGAAGTGTACAATCAGGCTGAAAATGCATTTAAAGCCATAAAAAGTTCATTTTGGCTCTCACACCTTAACTAAATGTTGTAGACTCAAACTTTTTGCTGTCATTAGTGTATTTTAGCAAAATGAAGATGATTCAAGCATTAATTTCATTGTGCTTTTGCTCATTTTGAAGATTTTGACATTTTCACCTGAAGTGTACAATCAAGGCTGAAAATGCATTTAAAGCCATAAAAAGTTCATTTTGGCTCTCACACCTTAACTAAATGTTGTAGACTCAAACTTTTTGCTGTCATTAGTGTATTTTAGCAAAATGAAGATGATTCAAGCATTAATTTCATTGTGCTTTTGCTCATTTTGAAGATTTTGACATTTTCACCTGAAGTATACAATTAGGGGCTGAAAACGCGTTTAAAGCAATAAAAAGTTCATTTTGGCTCTCACACCTTAACTAAATGTTGTAGACTCAAACTTTTTGCTGTCATTAGTATATTTTAGCAAAATGAAGATGATTCAAGCATTAATTTTATTGTGCTTTTGCTCATTTTGAAGATTTTGACATTTTCACCTGAAGTGTACAATCGGGCTGAAAATGCATTTAAAGCCATAAAAAGTTCATTTTGGCTCTCACACCTTAACTAAATGTTGTAGACTCAAACTTTTTGCTGTCATTAGTGTATTTTAGCAAAATGAAGATGATTCAAGCATTAATTTCATTGTGCTTTTGCTCATTTTGAAGATTTTGACATTTTCACCTGAAGTGTACAATCAAGGCTGAAAATGCATTTAAAGCCATAAAAAGTTCATTTTGGCTCTCACACCTTAACTAAATGTTGTAGACTCAAACTTTTTGCTGTCATTAGTGTATTTTAGCAAAATGAAGATGATTCAAGCATTAATTTCATTGTGCTTTTGCTCATTTTGAAGATTATGACATTTTCACCTGAAGTGTACAATCAGGCTGAAAATGCATTTAAAGCCATAAAAAGTTCATTTTGGCTCTCACACCTTAACTAAATGTTGTAGACTCAAACTTTTTGCTGTCATTAGTGTATGTTAGCAAAATGAAGATGATTCAAGCATTAATTTCATTGTGCTTTTGCTCATTTTGAAGATTTTGACATTTTCACCTGAAGTGTACAATCAGGCTGAAAATGCATTTAAAGCCATAAAAAGTTCATTTTGGCTCTCACACCTTAACTAAATGTTGTAGACTCAAACTTTTTGCTGTCATTAGTGTATTTTAGCAAAATGAAGATGATTCAAGCATTAATTTTATTGTGCTTTTGCTCATTTTGAAGATTTTGACATTTTCACCTGAAGTGTACAATCGGGCTGAAAATGCATTTAAAGCCATAAAAAGTTCATTTTGGCTCTCACACCTTAACTAAATGTTGTAGACTCAAACTTTTTGCTGTCATTAGTGTATTTTAGCAAAATGAAGATGATTCAAGCATTAATTTCATTGTGCTTTTGCTCATTTTGAAGATTTTGACATTTTCACCTGAAGTGTACAATCAAGGCTGAAAATGCATTTAAAGCCATAAAAAGTTCATTTTGGCTCTCACACCTTAACTAAATGTTGTAGACTCAAACTTTTTGCTGTCATTAGTGTATTTTAGCAAAATGAAGATGATTCAAGCATTAATTTCATTGTGCTTTTGCTCATTTTGAAGATTTTGACATTTTCACCTGAAGTGTACAATTAGGGGCTGAAAACGCGTTTAAAGCAATAAAAAGTTCATTTTGGCTCTCACACCTTAACTAAATGTTGTAGATTCAAACTTTTTGCTGTCATTAGTGTATTTTAGCAAAATGAAGATGATTCAAGCATTAATTTCATTGTGCTTTTAATCATTTTGAAGATTTTGACATTTTCACCTGAAGTGTACAATTAGGGGCTGAAAACGCGTTTAAAGCAATAAAAAGTTCATTTTGGCTCTCACACCTTAACTAAATGTTGTAGACTCAAACTTTTTGCTGTCATTAGTGTATTTTAGCAAAATGAAGATGATTCAAGCATTAATTTCATTGTGCTTTTGCTCATTTTGAAGATTTTGACATTTTCACCTGAAGTGTACAATCAGGCTGAAAATGCATTTAAAGCCATAAAAAGTTCATTTTGGCTCTCACACCTTAACTAAATGTTGTAGACTCAAACTTTTTGCTGTCATTAGTGTATTTTAGCAAAATGAAGATGATTCAAGCATTAATTTCATTGTGCTTTTGCTCATTTTGAAGATTTTGACATTTTCACCTGAAGTGTACAATCGGGCTGAAAATGCATTTAAAGCAATAAAAAGTTCATTTTGGCTCTCACACCTTAACTAAATGTTGTAGATTCAAACTTTTTGCTGTCATTAGTGTATTTTAGCAAAATGAAGATGATTCAAGCATTAATTTCATTGTGCTTTTGCTCATTTTGAAGATTTTGACATTTTCACCTGAAGTGTACAATTAGGGGCTGAAAACGCGTTTAAAGCAATAAAAAGTTCATTTTGGCTCTCACACCTTAACTAAATGTTGTAGACTCAAACTTTTTGCTGTCATTAGTATATTTTAGCAAAATGAAGATGATTCAAGCATTAATTTTATTGTGCTTTTGCTCATTTTGAAGATTTTGACATTTTCACCTGAAGTGTACAATCGGGCTGAAAATGCATTTAAAGCCATAAAAAGTTCATTTTGGCTCTCACACCTTAACTAAATGTTGTAGACTCAAACTTTTTGCTGTCATTAGTGTATTTTAGCAAAATGAAGATGATTCAAGCATTAATTTCATTGTGCTTTTGCTCATTTTGAAGATTTTGACATTTTCACCTGAAGTGTACAATCAAGGCTGAAAATGCATTTAAAGCCATAAAAAGTTCATTTTGGCTCTCACACCTTAACTAAATGTTGTAGACTCAAACTTTTTGCTGTCATTAGTGTATTTTAGCAAAATGAAGATGATTCAAGCATTAATTTCATTGTGCTTTTGCTCATTTTGAAGATTATGACATTTTCACCTGAAGTGTACAATCAGGCTGAAAATGCATTTAAAGCCATAAAAAGTTCATTTTGGCTCTCACACCTTAACTAAATGTTGTAGACTCAAACTTTTTGCTGTCATTAGTGTATGTTAGCAAAATGAAGATGATTCAAGCATTAATTTCATTGTGCTTTTGCTCATTTTGAAGATTTTGACATTTTCACCTGAAGTGTACAATCAGGCTGAAAATGCATTTAAAGCCATAAAAAGTTCATTTTGGCTCTCACACCTTAACTAAATGTTGTAGACTCAAACTTTTTGCTGTCATTAGTGTATTTTAGCAAAATGAAGATGATTCAAGCATTAATTTCATTGTGCTTTTGCTCATTTTGAAGATTTTGACATTTTCACCTGAAGTGTACAATCAGGCTGAAAATGCATTTAAAGCCATAAAAAGTTCATTTTGGCTCTCACACCTTAACTAAATGTTGTAGACTCAAACTTTTTGCTGTCATTAGTGTATGTTAGCAAAATGAAGATGATTCAAGCATTAATTTCATTGTCCTTTTGCTCATTTTGAAGATTTTGACATTTTCACCTGAAGTGTACAATCAGGCTGAAAATGCATTTAAAGCCATAAAAAGTTCATTTTGGCTCTCACACCTTAACTAAATGTTGTAGACTCAAACTTTTTGCTGTCATTAGTGTATTTTAGCAAAATGAAGATGATTCAAGCATTAATTTCATTGTGCTTTTGCTCATTTTGAAGATTTTGACATTTTCACCTGAAGTGTACAATCAGGCTGAAAATGCATTTAAAGCCATAAAAAGTTCATTTTGGCTCTCACACCTTAACTAAATTTTGTAGACTCAAACTTTTTGCTGTCATTAGTGTATTTTAGCAAAATGAAGATGATTCAAGCATTAATTTCATTGTGCTTTTGCTCATTTTGAAGATTTTGACATTTTCACCTGAAGTGTACAATCGGGCTGAAAATGCATTTAAAGCCATAAAAAGTTCATTTTGGCTCTCACACCTTAACTAAATGTTGTAGACGCAAACTTTTTGCTGTCATTAGTATATTTTAGCAAAATGAAGATGATTCAAGCATTAATTTTATTGTGCTTTTGCTCATTTTGAAGATTTTGACATTTTCACCTGAAGTGTACAATCGGGCTGAAAATGCATTTAAAGCCATAAAAAGTTCATTTTGGCTCTCACACCTTAACTAAATTTTGTAGACTCAAACTTTTTGCTGTCATTAGTGTATTTTAGCAAAATGAAGATGATTCAAGCATTAATTTCATTGTGCTTTTGCTCATTTTGAAGATTTTGACATTTTCACCTGAAGTGTACAATCGGGCTGAAAATGCATTTAAAGCCATAAAAAGTTCATTTTGGCTCTCACACCTTAACTAAATGTTGTAGACGCAAACTTTTTGCTGTCATTAGTATATTTTAGCAAAATGAAGATGATTCAAGCATTAATTTTATTGTGCTTTTGCTCATTTTGAAGATTTTGACATTTTCACCTGAAGTGTACAATCGGGCTGAAAATGCATTTAAAGCCATAAAAAGTTCATTTTGGCTCTCACACCTTAACTAAATGTTGTAGACTCAAACTTTTTGCTGTCATTCGTGTATTTTAGCAAAATGAAGATGATTCAAGCATTAATTTCATTGTGCTTTTGCTCATTTTGAAGATTTTGACATTTTCACCTGTAGTGTACAATCGGGCTGAAAATGCATTTAAAGCAATAAAAAGTTCATTTTGGCTCTCACACCTTAACTAAATGTTGTAGATTCAAACTTTTTGCTGTCATTAGTGTATTTTAGCAAAATGAAGATGATTCAAGCATTAATTTCATTGTGCTTTTGCTCATTTTGAAGATTTTGACATTTTCACCTGAAGTGTACAATTAGGGGCTGAAAACGCGTTTAAAGCAATAAAAAGTTCATTTTGGCTCTCACACCTTAACTAAATGTTGTAGACTCAAACTTTTGGCTGTCATTAGTATATTTTAGCAAAATGAAGATGATTCAAGCATTAATTTTATTGTGCTTTTGCTCATTTTGAAGATTTTGACATTTTCACCTGAAGTGTACAATCGGGCTGAAAATGCATTTAAAGCCATAAAAAGTTCATTTTGGCTCTCACACCTTAACTAAATGTTGTAGACTCAAACTTTTTGCTGTCATTAGTGTATTTTAGCAAAATGAAGATGATTCAAGCATTAATTTCATTGTGCTTTTGCTCATTTTGAAGATTTTGACATTTTCACCTGAAGTGTACAATCAAGGCTGAAAATGCATTTAAAGCCATAAAAAGTTCATTTTGGCTCTCACACCTTAACTAAATGTTGTAGACTCAAACTTTTTGCTGTCATTAGTGTATTTTAGCAAAATGAAGATGATTCAAGCATTAATTTCATTGTGCTTTTGCTCATTTTGAAGATTTTGACATTTTCACCTGAAGTATACAATTAGGGGCTGAAAACGCGTTTAAAGCAATAAAAAGTTCATTTTGGCTCTCACACCTTAACTAAATGTTGTAGACTCAAACTTTTTGCTGTCATTAGTATATTTTAGCAAAATGAAGATGATTCAAGCATTAATTTTATTGTGCTTTTGCTCATTTTGAAGATTTTGACATTTTCACCTGAAGTGTACAATCGGGCTGAAAATGCATTTAAAGCCATAAAAAGTTCATTTTGGCTCTCACACCTTAACTAAATGTTGTAGACTCAAACTTTTTGCTGTCATTAGTGTATTTTAGCAAAATGAAGATGATTCAAGCATTAATTTCATTGTGCTTTTGCTCATTTTGAAGATTTTGACATTTTCACCTGAAGTGTACAATCAAGGCTGAAAATGCATTTAAAGCCATAAAAAGTTCATTTTGGCTCTCACACCTTAACTAAATGTTGTAGACTCAAACTTTTTGCTGTCATTAGTGTATTTTAGCAAAATGAAGATGATTCAAGCATTAATTTCATTGTGCTTTTGCTCATTTTGAAGATTATGACATTTTCACCTGAAGTGTACAATCAGGCTGAAAATGCATTTAAAGCCATAAAAAGTTCATTTTGGCTCTCACACCTTAACTAAATGTTGTAGACTCAAACTTTTTGCTGTCATTAGTGTATGTTAGCAAAATGAAGATGATTCAAGCATTAATTTCATTGTGCTTTTGCTCATTTTGAAGATTTTGACATTTTCACCTGAAGTGTACAATCAGGCTGAAAATGCATTTAAAGCCATAAAAAGTTCATTTTGGCTCTCACACCTTAACTAAATGTTGTAGACTCAAACTTTTTGCTGTCATTAGTGTATTTTAGCAAAATGAAGATGATTCAAGCATTAATTTCATTGTGCTTTTGCTCATTTTGAAGATTTTGACATTTTCACCTGAAGTGTACAATCAGGCTGAAAATGCATTTAAAGCCATAAAAAGTTCATTTTGGCTCTCACACCTTAACTAAATGTTGGCTCTCACACCTTAACTAAATGTTGTAGACTCAAACTTTTTGCTGTCATTAGTGTATGTTAGCAAAATGAAGATGATTCAAGCATTAATTTCATTGTGCTTTTGCTCATTTTGAAGATTTTGACATTTTCACCTGAAGTGTACAATTAGGGGCTGAAAACGCGTTTAAAGCAATAAAAAGTTCATTTTGGCTCTCACACCTTAACTAAATGTTGTAGACTCAAACTTTTTGCTGTCATTAGTATATTTTAGCAAAATGAAGATGATTCAAGTATTAATTTTATTGTGCTTTTGCTCATTTTGAAGATTTTGACATTTTCACCTGAAGTGTACAATCGGGCTGAAAATGCATTTAAAGCCATAAAAAGTTCATTTTGGCTCTCACACCTTAACTAAATGTTGTAGACTCAAACTTTTTGCTGTCATTAGTGTATGTTAGCAAAATGAAGATGATTCAAGCATTAATTTCATTGTGCTTTTGCTCATTTTGAAGATTTTGACATTTTCACCTGAAGTGTACAATCAGGCTGAAAATGCATTTAAAGCCATAAAAAGTTCATTTTGGCTCTCACACCTTAACTAAATGTTGTAGACTCAAACTTTTTGCTGTCATTAGTGTATTTTAGCAAAATGAAGATGATTCAAGCATTAATTTCATTGTGCTTTTGCTCATTTTGAAGATTTTGACATTTTCACCTGAAGTGTACAATCAGGCTGAAAATGCATTTTAAGCCATAAAAAGTTCATTTTGGCTCTCACACCTTAACTAAATGTTGTAGACTCAAACTTTTTGCTGTCATTAGTGTATGTTAGCAAAATGAAGATGATTCAAGCATTAATTTCATTGTGCTTTTGCTCATTTTGAAGATTTTGACATTTTCACCTGAAGTGTACAATCAGGCTGAAAATGCATTTAAAGCCATAAAAAGTTCATTTTGGCTCTCACACCTTAACTAAATGTTGTAGACTCAAACTTTTTGCTGTCATTAGTGTATGTTAGCAAAATGAAGATGATTCAAGTATTAATTTCATTGTGCTTTTGCTCATTTTGAAGATTTTGACATTTTCACCTGAAGTGTACAATCAGGCTGAAAATGCATTTAAAGCCATAAAAAGTTCATTTTGGCTCTCACACCTTAACTAAATGTTGTAGACTCAAACTTTTTGCTGTCATTAGTGTATTTTAGCAAAATGAAGATGATTCAAGCATTAATTTCATTGTGCTTTTGCTCATTTTGAAGATTTTGACATTTTCACCTGAAGTGTACAATCAGGCTGAAAATGCATTTAAAGCCATAAAAAGTTCATTTTGGCTCTCACACCTTAACTAAATGTTGTAGACTCAAACTTTTTGCTGTCATTAGTGTATTTTAGCAAAATGAAGATGATTCAAGCATTAATTTCATTGTGCTTTTGCTCATTTTGAAGATTTTGACATTTTCACCTGAAGTGTACAATCGGGCTGAAAATGCATTTAAAGCCATAAAAAGTTCATTTTGGCTCTCACACCTTAACTAAATGTTGTAGACTCAAACTTTTTGCTGTCATTAGTGTATGTTAGCAAAATGAAGATGATTCAAGCATTAATTTCATTGTGCTTTTGCTCATTTTGAAGATTTTGACATTTTCACCTGAAGTGTACAATCAGGCTGAAAATGCATTTAAAGCCATAAAAAGTTCATTTTGGCTCTCACACCTTAACTAAATGTTGTAGACTCAAACTTTTTGCTGTCATTAGTGTATTTTAGCAAAATGAAGATGATTCAAGCATTAATTTCATTGTGCTTTTGCTCATTTTGAAGATTTTGACATTTTCACCTGAAGTGTACAATCAGGCTGAAAATGCATTTTAAGCCATAAAAAGTTCATTTTGGCTCTCACACCTTAACTAAATGTTGTAGACTCAAACTTTTTGCTGTCATTAGTGTATGTTAGCAAAATGAAGATGATTCAAGCATTAATTTCATTGTGCTTTTGCTCATTTTGAAGATTTTGACATTTTCACCTGAAGTGTACAATCAGGCTGAAAATGCATTTAAAGCCATAAAAAGTTCATTTTGGCTCTCACACCATAACTAAATGTTGTAGACTCAAACTTTTTGCTGTCATTAGTGTATTTTAGCAAAATGAAGATGATTCAAGCATTAATTTCATTGTGCTTTTGCTCATTTTGAAGATTTTGACATTTTCACCTGAAGTGTACAATCAGGCTGAAAATGCATTTAAAGCCATAAAAAGTTCATTTTGGCTCTCACACCTTAACTAAATGTTGTAGACTCAAACTTTTTGCTGTCATTAGTGTATGTTAGCAAAATGAAGATGATTCAAGCATTAATTTCATTGTGCTTTTGCTCATTTTGAAGATTTTGACATTTTCACCTGAAGTGTACAATCAGGCTGAAAATGCATTTAAAGCCATAAAAAGTTCATTTTGGCTCTCACACCATAACTAAATGTTGTAGACTCAAACTTTTTGCTGTCATTAGTGTATTTTAGCAAAATGAAGATGATTCAAGCATTAATTTCATTGTGCTTTTGCTCATTTTGAAGATTTTGACATTTTCACCTGAAGTGTACAATCAGGCTGAAAATGCATTTAAAGCCATAAAAAGTTCATTTTGGCTCTCACACCTTAACTAAATGTTGTAGACTCAAACTTTTTGCTGTCATTAGTGTATTTTAGCAAAATGAAGATGATTCAAGCATTAATTTCATTGTGCTTTTTGCTCATTTTGAAGATTTTGACATTTTCACCTGAAGTGTACAATCGGGCTGAAAATGCATTTAAAGCAATAAAAAGTTCATTTTGGCTCTCACACCTTAACTAAATGTTGTAGATTCAAACTTTTTGCTGTCATTAGTGTATTTTAGCAAAATGAAGATGATTCAAGCATTAATTTCATTGTGCTTTTGCTCATTTTGAAGATTTTGACATTTTCACCTGAAGTGTACAATTAGGGGCTGAAAACGCGTTTAAAGCAATAAAAAGTTCATTTTGGCTCTCACACCTTAACTAAATGTTGTAGACTCAAAGTTTTTGCTGTCATTAGTATATTTTAGCAAAATGAAGATGATTCAAGCATTAATTTTATTGTGCTTTTGCTCATTTTGAAGATTTTGACATTTTCACCTGAAGTGTACAATCGGGCTGAAAATGCATTTAAAGCCATAAAAAGTTCATTTTGGCTCTCACACCTTAACTAAATGTTGTAGACTCAAACTTTTTGCTGTCATTAGTGTATTTTAGCAAAATGAAGATGATTCAAGCATTAATTTCATTGTGCTTTTGCTCATTTTGAAGATTTTGACATTTTCACCTGAAGTGTACAATCAAGGCTGAAAATGCATTTAAAGCCATAAAAAGTTCATTTTGGCTCTCACACCTTAACTAAATGTTGTAGACTCAAACTTTTTGCTGTCATTAGTGTATTTTAGCAAAATGAAGATGATTCAAGCATTAATTTCATTGTGCTTTTGCTCATTTTGAAGATTTTGACATTTTCACCTGAAGTGTACAATTAGGGGCTGAAAACGCGTTTAAAGCAATAAAAAGTTCATTTTGGCTCTCACACCTTAACTAAATGTTGTAGATTCAAACTTTTTGCTGTCATTAGTGTATTTTAGCAAAATGAAGATGATTCAAGCATTAATTTCATTGTGCTTTTAATCATTTTGAAGATTTTGACATTTTCACCTGAAGTGTACAATTAGGGGCTGAAAACGCGTTTAAAGCAATAAAAAGTTCATTTTGGCTCTCACACCTTAACTAAATGTTGTAGACTCAAACTTTTTGCTGTCATTAGTGTATGTTAGCAAAATGAAGATGATTCAAGCATTAATTTCATTGTGCTTTTGCTCATTTTGAAGATTTTGACATTTTCACCTGAAGTGTACAATCAGGCTGAAAATGCATTTAAAGCCATAAAAAGTTCATTTTGGCTCTCACACCTTAACTAAATGTTGTAGACTCAAACTTTTTGCTGTCATTAGTGTATTTTAGCAAAATGAAGATGATTCAAGCATTAATTTCATTGTGCTTTTGCTCATTTTGAAGATTTTGACATTTTCACCTGAAGTGTACAATCAGGCTGAAAATGCATTTTAAGCCATAAAAAGTTCATTTTGGCTCTCACACCTTAACTAAATGTTGTAGACTCAAACTTTTTGCTGTCATTAGTGTATGTTAGCAAAATGAAGATGATTCAAGCATTAATTTCATTGTGCTTTTGCTCATTTTGAAGATTTTGACATTTTCACCTGAAGTGTACAATCAGGCTGAAAATGCATTTAAAGCCATAAAAAGTTCATTTTGGCTCTCACACCTTAACTAAATGTTGTAGACTCAAACTTTTTGCTGTCATTAGTGTATGTTAGCAAAATGAAGATGATTCAAGTATTAATTTCATTGTGCTTTTGCTCATTTTGAAGATTTTGACATTTTCACCTGAAGTGTACAATCAGGCTGAAAATGCATTTAAAGCCATAAAAAGTTCATTTTGGCTCTCACACCTTAACTAAATGTTGTAGACTCAAACTTTTTGCTGTCATTAGTGTATTTTAGCAAAATGAAGATGATTCAAGCATTAATTTCATTGTGCTTTTGCTCATTTTGAAGATTTTGACATTTTCACCTGAAGTGTACAATCAGGCTGAAAATGCATTTAAAGCCATAAAAAGTTCATTTTGGCTCTCACACCTTAACTAAATGTTGTAGACTCAAACTTTTTGCTGTCATTAGTGTATTTTAGCAAAATGAAGATGATTCAAGCATTAATTTCATTGTGCTTTTGCTCATTTTGAAGATTTTGACATTTTCACCTGAAGTGTACAATCGGGCTGAAAATGCATTTAAAGCCATAAAAAGTTCATTTTGGCTCTCACACCTTAACTAAATGTTGTAGACTCAAACTTTTTGCTGTCATTAGTGTATGTTAGCAAAATGAAGATGATTCAAGCATTAATTTCATTGTGCTTTTGCTCATTTTGAAGATTTTGACATTTTCACCTGAAGTGTACAATCAGGCTGAAAATGCATTTAAAGCCATAAAAAGTTCATTTTGGCTCTCACACCTTAACTAAATGTTGTAGACTCAAACTTTTTGCTGTCATTAGTGTATTTTAGCAAAATGAAGATGATTCAAGCATTAATTTCATTGTGCTTTTGCTCATTTTGAAGATTTTGACATTTTCACCTGAAGTGTACAATCAGGCTGAAAATGCATTTTAAGCCATAAAAAGTTCATTTTGGCTCTCACACCTTAACTAAATGTTGTAGACTCAAACTTTTTGCTGTCATTAGTGTATGTTAGCAAAATGAAGATGATTCAAGCATTAATTTCATTGTGCTTTTGCTCATTTTGAAGATTTTGACATTTTCACCTGAAGTGTACAATCAGGCTGAAAATGCATTTAAAGCCATAAAAAGTTCATTTTGGCTCTCACACCTTAACTAAATGTTGTAGACTCAAACTTTTTGCTGTCATTAGTGTATTTTAGCAAAATGAAGATGATTCAAGCATTAATTTCATTGTGCTTTTGCTCATTTTGAAGATTTTGACATTTTCACCTGAAGTGTACAATCGGGCTGAAAATGCATTTAAAGCAATAAAAAGTTCATTTTGGCTCTCACACCTTAACTAAATGTTGTAGATTAAATGTTTGCTGTCATTAGTGTATTTTAGCAAAATGAAGATGATTCAAGCATTAATTTCATTGTGCTTTTGCTCATTTTGAAGATTTTGACATTTTCACCTGAAGTGTACAATTAGGGGCTGAAAACGCGTTTAAAGCAATAAAAAGTTCATTTTGGCTCTCACACCTTAACTAAATGTTGTAGACTCAAACTTTTTGCTGTCATTAGTATATTTTAGCAAAATGAAGATGATTCAAGCATTAATTTTATTGTGCTTTTGCTCATTTTGAAGATTTTGACATTTTCACCTGAAGTGTACAATCGGGCTGAAAATGCATTTAAAGCCATAAAAAGTTCATTTTGGCTCTCACACCTTAACTAAATGTTGTAGACTCAAACTTTTTGCTGTCATTAGTGTATTTTAGCAAAATGAAGATGATTCAAGCATTAATTTAATTGTGCTTTTGCTCATTTTGAAGATTTTGACATTTTCACCTGAAGTGTACAATCAAGGCTGAAAATGCATTTAAAGCCATAAAAAGTTCATTTTGGCTCTCACACCTTAACTAAATGTTGTAGACTCAAACTTTTTGCTGTCATTAGTGTATTTTAGCAAAATGAAGATGATTCAAGCATTAATTTCATTGTGCTTTTGCTCATTTTGAAGATTTTGACATTTTCACCTGAAGTGTACAATTAGGGGCTGAAAACGCGTTTAAAGCAATAAAAAGTTCATTTTGGCTCTCACACCTTAACTAAATGTTGTAGATTCAAACTTTTTGCTGTCATTAGTGTATTTTAGCAAAATGAAGATGATTCAAGCATTAATTTCATTGTGCTTTTAATCATTTTGAAGATTTTGACATTTTCACCTGAAGTGTACAATTAGGGGCTGAAAACGCGTTTAAAGCAATAAAAAGTTCATTTTGGCTCTCACACCTTAACTAAATGTTGTAGACTCAAACTTTTTGCTGTCATTAGTGTATTTTAGCAAAATGAAGATGATTCAAGCATTAATTTCATTGTGCTTTTGCTCATTTTGAAGATTTTGACATTTTCACCTGAAGTGTACAATCAGGCTGAAAATGCATTGAAAGCCATAAAAAGTTCATTTTGGCTCTCACACCTTAACTAAATGTTGTAGACTCAAACTTTTTGCTGTCATTAGTGTATTTTAGCAAAATGAAGATGATTCAAGCATTAATTTCATTGTGCTTTTGCTCATTTTGAAGATTTTGACATTTTCACCTGAAGTGTACAATCGGGCTGAAAATGCATTTAAAGCAATAAAAAGTTCATTTTGGCTCTCACACCTTAACTAAATGTTGTAGATTCAAACTTTTTGCTGTCATTAGTGTATTTTAGCAAAATGAAGATGATTCAAGCATTAATTTCATTGTGCTTTTGCTCATTTTGAAGATTTTGACATTTTCACCTGAAGTTTACAATTAGGGGCTGAAAACGCGTTTAAAGCAATAAAAAGTTCATTTTGGCTCTCACACCTTAACTAAATGTTGTAGACTCAAACTTTTTGCTGTCATTAGTATATTTTAGCAAAATGAAGATGATTCAAGCATTAATTTTATTGTGCTTTTGCTCATTTTGAAGATTTTGACATTTTCACCTGAAGTGTACAATCGGGCTGAAAATGCATTTAAAGCCATAAAAAGTTCATTTTGGCTCTCACACCTTAACTAAATGTTGTAGACTCAAACTTTTTGCTGTCATTAGTGTATTTTAGCAAAATGAAGATGATTCAAGCATTAATTTCATTGTGCTTTTGCTCATTTTGAAGATTTTGACATTTTCACCTGAAGTGTACAATCAAGGCTGAAAATGCATTTAAAGCCATAAAAAGTTCATTTTGGCTCTCACACCTTAACTAAATGTTGTAGACTCAAACTTTTTGCTGTCATTAGTGTATTTTAGCAAAATGAAGATGATTCAAGCATTAATTTCATTGTGCTTTTGCTCATTTTGAAGATTATGACATTTTCACCTGAAGTGTACAATCAGGCTGAAAATGCATTTAAAGCCATAAAAAGTTCATTTTGGCTCTCACACCTTAACTAAATGTTGTAGACTCAAACTTTTTGCTGTCATTAGTGTATGTTAGCAAAATGAAGATGATTCAAGCATTAATTTCATTGTGCTTTTGCTCATTTTGAAGATTTTGACATTTTCACCTGAAGTGTACAATCAGGCTGAAAATGCATTTAAAGCCATAAAAAGTTCATTTTGGCTCTCACACCTTAACTAAATGTTGTAGACTCAAACTTTTTGCTGTCATTAGTGTATTTTAGCAAAATGAAGATGATTCAAGCATTAATTTCATTGTGCTTTTGCTCATTTTGAAGATTTTGACATTTTCACCTGAAGTGTACAATCAGGCTGAAAATGCATTTAAAGCCATAAAAAGTTCATTTTGGCTCTCACACCTTAACTAAATGTTGTAGACTCAAACTTTTTGCTGTCATTAGTGTATGTTAGCAAAATGAAGATGATTCAAGCATTAATTTCATTGTGCTTTTGCTCATTTTGAAGATTTTGACATTTTCACCTGAAGTGTACAATCAGGCTGAAAATGCATTTAAAGCCATAAAAAGTTCATTTTGGCTCTCACACCTTAACTAAATGTTGTAGACTCAAACTTTTTGCTGTCATTAGTGTATTTTAGCAAAATGAAGATGATTCAAGCATTAATTTCATTGTGCTTTTGCTCATTTTGAAGATTTTGACATTTTCACCTGAAGTGTACAATCAGGCTGAAAATGCATTTAAAGCCATAAAAAGTTCATTTTGGCTCTCACACCTTAACTAAATTTTGTAGACTCAAACTTTTTGCTGTCATTAGTGTATTTTAGCAAAATGAAGATGATTCAAGCATTAATTTCATTGTGCTTTTGCTCATTTTGAAGATTTTGACATTTTCACCTGAAGTGTACAATCGGGCTGAAAATGCATTTAAAGCCATAAAAAGTTCATTTTGGCTCTCACACCTTAACTAAATGTTGTAGACGCAAACTTTTTGCTGTCATTAGTATATTTTAGCAAAATGAAGATGATTCAAGCATTAATTTTATTGTGCTTTTGCTCATTTTGAAGATTTTGACATTTTCACCTGAAGTGTACAATCGGGCTGAAAATGCATTTAAAGCCATAAAAAGTTCATTTTGGCTCTCACACCTTAACTAAATTTTGTAGACTCAAACTTTTTGCTGTCATTAGTGTATTTTAGCAAAATGAAGATGATTCAAGCATTAATTTCATTGTGCTTTTGCTCATTTTGAAGATTTTGACATTTTCACCTGAAGTGTACAATCGGGCTGAAAATGCATTTAAAGCCATAAAAAGTTCATTTTGGCTCTCACACCTTAACTAAATGTTGTAGACGCAAACTTTTTGCTGTCATTAGTATATTTTAGCAAAATGAAGATGATTCAAGCATTAATTTTATTGTGCTTTTGCTCATTTTGAAGATTTTGACATTTTCACCTGAAGTGTACAATCGGGCTGAAAATGCATTTAAAGCCATAAAAAGTTCATTTTGGCTCTCACACCTTAACTAAATGTTGTAGACTCAAACTTTTTGCTGTCATTCGTGTATTTTAGCAAAATGAAGATGATTCAAGCATTAATTTCATTGTGCTTTTGCTCATTTTGAAGATTTTGACATTTTCACCTGTAGTGTACAATCGGGCTGAAAATGCATTTAAAGCAATAAAAAGTTCATTTTGGCTCTCACACCTTAACTAAATGTTGTAGATTCAAACTTTTTGCTGTCATTAGTGTATTTTAGCAAAATGAAGATGATTCAAGCATTAATTTCATTGTGCTTTTGCTCATTTTGAAGATTTTGACATTTTCACCTGAAGTGTACAATTAGGGGCTGAAAACGCGTTTAAAGCAATAAAAAGTTCATTTTGGCTCTCACACCTTAACTAAATGTTGTAGACTCAAACTTTTGGCTGTCATTAGTATATTTTAGCAAAATGAAGATGATTCAAGCATTAATTTTATTGTGCTTTTGCTCATTTTGAAGATTTTGACATTTTCACCTGAAGTGTACAATCGGGCTGAAAATGCATTTAAAGCCATAAAAAGTTCATTTTGGCTCTCACACCTTAACTAAATGTTGTAGACTCAAACTTTTTGCTGTCATTAGTGTATTTTAGCAAAATGAAGATGATTCAAGCATTAATTTCATTGTGCTTTTGCTCATTTTGAAGATTTTGACATTTTCACCTGAAGTGTACAATCAAGGCTGAAAATGCATTTAAAGCCATAAAAAGTTCATTTTGGCTCTCACACCTTAACTAAATGTTGTAGACTCAAACTTTTTGCTGTCATTAGTGTATTTTAGCAAAATGAAGATGATTCAAGCATTAATTTCATTGTGCTTTTGCTCATTTTGAAGATTTTGACATTTTCACCTGAAGTATACAATTAGGGGCTGAAAACGCGTTTAAAGCAATAAAAAGTTCATTTTGGCTCTCACACCTTAACTAAATGTTGTAGACTCAAACTTTTTGCTGTCATTAGTATATTTTAGCAAAATGAAGATGATTCAAGCATTAATTTTATTGTGCTTTTGCTCATTTTGAAGATTTTGACATTTTCACCTGAAGTGTACAATCGGGCTGAAAATGCATTTAAAGCCATAAAAAGTTCATTTTGGCTCTCACACCTTAACTAAATGTTGTAGACTCAAACTTTTTGCTGTCATTAGTGTATTTTAGCAAAATGAAGATGATTCAAGCATTAATTTCATTGTGCTTTTGCTCATTTTGAAGATTTTGACATTTTCACCTGAAGTGTACAATCAAGGCTGAAAATGCATTTAAAGCCATAAAAAGTTCATTTTGGCTCTCACACCTTAACTAAATGTTGTAGACTCAAACTTTTTGCTGTCATTAGTGTATTTTAGCAAAATGAAGATGATTCAAGCATTAATTTCATTGTGCTTTTGCTCATTTTGAAGATTATGACATTTTCACCTGAAGTGTACAATCAGGCTGAAAATGCATTTAAAGCCATAAAAAGTTCATTTTGGCTCTCACACCTTAACTAAATGTTGTAGACTCAAACTTTTTGCTGTCATTAGTGTATGTTAGCAAAATGAAGATGATTCAAGCATTAATTTCATTGTGCTTTTGCTCATTTTGAAGATTTTGACATTTTCACCTGAAGTGTACAATCAGGCTGAAAATGCATTTAAAGCCATAAAAAGTTCATTTTGGCTCTCACACCTTAACTAAATGTTGTAGACTCAAACTTTTTGCTGTCATTAGTGTATTTTAGCAAAATGAAGATGATTCAAGCATTAATTTCATTGTGCTTTTGCTCATTTTGAAGATTTTGACATTTTCACCTGAAGTGTACAATCAAGGCTGAAAATGCATTTAAAGCCATAAAAAGTTCATTTTGGCTCTCACACCTTAACTAAATGTTGTAGACTCAAACTTTTTGCTGTCATTAGTGTATTTTAGCAAAATGAAGATGATTCAAGCATTAATTTCATTGTGCTTTTGCTCATTTTGAAGATTTTGACATTTTCACCTGAGGTATACAATTAGGGGCTGAAAACGCGTTTAAAGCAATAAAAAGTTCATTTTGGCTCTCACACCTTAACTAAATGTTGTAGACTCAAACTTTTTGCTGTCATTAGTATATTTTAGCAAAATGAAGATGATTCAAGCATTAATTTTATTGTGCTTTTGCTCATTTTGAAGATTTTGACATTTTCACCTGAAGTGTACAATCGGGCTGAAAATGCATTTAAAGCCATAAAAAGTTCATTTTGGCTCTCACACCTTAACTAAATGTTGTAGACTCAAACTTTTTGCTGTCATTAGTGTATGTTAGCAAAATGAAGATGATTCAAGCATTAATTTCATTGTGCTTTTGCTCATTTTGAAGATTTTGACATTTTCACCTGAAGTGTACAATCAAGGCTGAAAATGCATTTAAAGCCATAAAAAGTTCATTTTGGCTCTCACACCTTAACTAAATGTTGTAGACTCAAACTTTTTGCTGTCATTAGTGTATTTTAGCAAAATGAAGATGATTCAAGCATTAATTTCATTGTGCTTTTGCTCATTTTGAAGATTATGACATTTTCACCTGAAGTGTACAATCAGGCTGAAAATGCATTTAAAGCCATAAAAAGTTCATTTTGGCTCTCACACCTTAACTAAATGTTGTAGACTCAAACTTTTTGCTGTCATTAGTGTATGTTAGCAAAATGAAGATGATTCAAGCATTAATTTCATTGTGCTTTTGCTCATTTTGAAGATTTTGACATTTTCACCTGAAGTGTACAATCAGGCTGAAAATGCATTTAAAGCCATAAAAAGTTCATTTTGGCTCTCACACCTTAACTAAATGTTGTAGACTCAAACTTTTTGCTGTCATTAGTGTATTTTAGCAAAATGAAGATGATTCAAGCATTAATTTTATTGTGCTTTTGCTCATTTTGAAGATTTTGACATTTTCACCTGAAGTGTACAATCGGGCTGAAAATGCATTTAAAGCCATAAAAAGTTCATTTTGGCTCTCACACCTTAACTAAATGTTGTAGACTCAAACTTTTTGCTGTCATTAGTGTATTTTAGCAAAATGAAGATGATTCAAGCATTAATTTCATTGTGCTTTTGCTCATTTTGAAGATTTTGACATTTTCACCTGAAGTGTACAATCAAGGCTGAAAATGCATTTAAAGCCATAAAAAGTTCATTTTGGCTCTCACACCTTAACTAAATGTTGTAGACTCAAACTTTTTGCTGTCATTAGTGTATTTTAGCAAAATGAAGATGATTCAAGCATTAATTTCATTGTGCTTTTGCTCATTTTGAAGATTTTGACATTTTCACCTGAAGTGTACAATTAGGGGCTGAAAACGCGTTTAAAGCAATAAAAAGTTCATTTTGGCTCTCACACCTTAACTAAATGTTGTAGATTCAAACTTTTTGCTGTCATTAGTGTATTTTAGCAAAATGAAGATGATTCAAGCATTAATTTCATTGTGCTTTTAATCATTTTGAAGATTTTGACATTTTCACCTGAAGTGTACAATTAGGGGCTGAAAACGCGTTTAAAGCAATAAAAAGTTCATTTTGGCTCTCACACCTTAACTAAATGTTGTAGACTCAAACTTTTTGCTGTCATTAGTGTATTTTAGCAAAATGAAGATGATTCAAGCATTAATTTCATTGTGCTTTTGCTCATTTTGAAGATTTTGACATTTTCACCTGAAGTGTACAATCAGGCTGAAAATGCATTTAAAGCCATAAAAAGTTCATTTTGGCTCTCACACCTTAACTAAATGTTGTAGACTCAAACTTTTTGCTGTCATTAGTGTATTTTAGCAAAATGAAGATGATTCAAGCATTAATTTCATTGTGCTTTTGCTCATTTTGAAGATTTTGACATTTTCACCTGAAGTGTACAATCGGGCTGAAAATGCATTTAAAGCAATAAAAAGTTCATTTTGGCTCTCACACCTTAACTAAATGTTGTAGATTCAAACTTTTTGCTGTCATTAGTGTATTTTAGCAAAATGAAGATGATTCAAGCATTAATTTCATTGTGCTTTTGCTCATTTTGAAGATTTTGACATTTTCACCTGAAGTGTACAATTAGGGGCTGAAAACGCGTTTAAAGCAATAAAAAGTTCATTTTGGCTCTCACACCTTAACTAAATGTTGTAGACTCAAACTTTTTGCTGTCATTAGTATATTTTAGCAAAATGAAGATGATTCAAGCATTAATTTTATTGTGCTTTTGCTCATTTTGAAGATTTTGACATTTTCACCTGAAGTGTACAATCGGGCTGAAAATGCATTTAAAGCCATAAAAAGTTCATTTTGGCTCTCACACCTTAACTAAATGTTGTAGACTCAAACTTTTTGCTGTCATTAGTGTATTTTAGCAAAATGAAGATGATTCAAGCATTAATTTCATTGTGCTTTTGCTCATTTTGAAGATTTTGACATTTTCACCTGAAGTGTACAATCAAGGCTGAAAATGCATTTAAAGCCATAAAAAGTTCATTTTGGCTCTCACACCTTAACTAAATGTTGTAGACTCAAACTTTTTGCTGTCATTAGTGTATTTTAGCAAAATGAAGATGATTCAAGCATTAATTTCATTGTGCTTTTGCTCATTTTGAAGATTATGACATTTTCACCTGAAGTGTACAATCAGGCTGAAAATGCATTTAAAGCCATAAAAAGTTCATTTTGGCTCTCACACCTTAACTAAATGTTGTAGACTCAAACTTTTTGCTGTCATTAGTGTATGTTAGCAAAATGAAGATGATTCAAGCATTAATTTCATTGTGCTTTTGCTCATTTTGAAGATTTTGACATTTTCACCTGAAGTGTACAATCAGGCTGAAAATGCATTTAAAGCCATAAAAAGTTCATTTTGGCTCTCACACCTTAACTAAATGTTGTAGACTCAAACTTTTTGCTGTCATTAGTGTATTTTAGCAAAATGAAGATGATTCAAGCATTAATTTCATTGTGCTTTTGCTCATTTTGAAGATTTTGACATTTTCACCTGAAGTGTACAATCAGGCTGAAAATGCATTTAAAGCCATAAAAAGTTCATTTTGGCTCTCACACCTTAACTAAATGTTGTAGACTCAAACTTTTTGCTGTCATTAGTGTATGTTAGCAAAATGAAGATGATTCAAGCATTAATTTCATTGTCCTTTTGCTCATTTTGAAGATTTTGACATTTTCACCTGAAGTGTACAATCAGGCTGAAAATGCATTTAAAGCCATAAAAAGTTCATTTTGGCTCTCACACCTTAACTAAATGTTGTAGACTCAAACTTTTTGCTGTCATTAGTGTATTTTAGCAAAATGAAGATGATTCAAGCATTAATTTCATTGTGCTTTTGCTCATTTTGAAGATTTTGACATTTTCACCTGAAGTGTACAATCAGGCTGAAAATGCATTTAAAGCCATAAAAAGTTCATTTTGGCTCTCACACCTTAACTAAATTTTGTAGACTCAAACTTTTTGCTGTCATTAGTGTATTTTAGCAAAATGAAGATGATTCAAGCATTAATTTCATTGTGCTTTTGCTCATTTTGAAGATTTTGACATTTTCACCTGAAGTGTACAATCGGGCTGAAAATGCATTTAAAGCCATAAAAAGTTCATTTTGGCTCTCACACCTTAACTAAATGTTGTAGACGCAAACTTTTTGCTGTCATTAGTATATTTTAGCAAAATGAAGATGATTCAAGCATTAATTTTATTGTGCTTTTGCTCATTTTGAAGATTTTGACATTTTCACCTGAAGTGTACAATCGGGCTGAAAATGCATTTAAAGCCATAAAAAGTTCATTTTGGCTCTCACACCTTAACTAAATTTTGTAGACTCAAACTTTTTGCTGTCATTAGTGTATTTTAGCAAAATGAAGATGATTCAAGCATTAATTTCATTGTGCTTTTGCTCATTTTGAAGATTTTGACATTTTCACCTGAAGTGTACAATCGGGCTGAAAATGCATTTAAAGCCATAAAAAGTTCATTTTGGCTCTCACACCTTAACTAAATGTTGTAGACGCAAACTTTTTGCTGTCATTAGTATATTTTAGCAAAATGAAGATGATTCAAGCATTAATTTTATTGTGCTTTTGCTCATTTTGAAGATTTTGACATTTTCACCTGAAGTGTACAATCGGGCTGAAAATGCATTTAAAGCCATAAAAAGTTCATTTTGGCTCTCACACCTTAACTAAATGTTGTAGACTCAAACTTTTTGCTGTCATTCGTGTATTTTAGCAAAATGAAGATGATTCAAGCATTAATTTCATTGTGCTTTTGCTCATTTTGAAGATTTTGACATTTTCACCTGTAGTGTACAATCGGGCTGAAAATGCATTTAAAGCAATAAAAAGTTCATTTTGGCTCTCACACCTTAACTAAAAGTTGTAGATTCAAACTTTTTGCTGTCATTAGTGTATTTTAGCAAAATGAAGATGATTCAAGCATTAATTTCATTGTGCTTTTGCTCATTTTGAAGATTTTGACATTTTCACCTGAAGTGTACAATTAGGGGCTGAAAACGCGTTTAAAGCAATAAAAAGTTCATTTTGGCTCTCACACCTTAACTAAATGTTGTAGACTCAAACTTTTGGCTGTCATTAGTATATTTTAGCAAAATGAAGATGATTCAAGCATTAATTTTATTGTGCTTTTGCTCATTTTGAAGATTTTGACATTTTCACCTGAAGTGTACAATCGGGCTGAAAATGCATTTAAAGCCATAAAAAGTTCATTTTGGCTCTCACACCTTAACTAAATGTTGTAGACTCAAACTTTTTGCTGTCATTAGTGTATTTTAGCAAAATGAAGATGATTCAAGCATTAATTTCATTGTGCTTTTGCTCATTTTGAAGATTTTGACATTTTCACCTGAAGTATACAATTAGGGGCTGAAAACGCGTTTAAAGCAATAAAAAGTTCATTTTGGCTCTCACACCTTAACTAAATGTTGTAGACTCAAACTTTTTGCTGTCATTAGTATATTTTAGCAAAATGAAGATGATTCAAGCATTAATTTTATTGTGCTTTTGCTCATTTTGAAGATTTTGACATTTTCACCTGAAGTGTACAATCGGGCTGAAAATGCATTTAAAGCCATAAAAAGTTCATTTTGGCTCTCACACCTTAACTAAATGTTGTAGACTCAAACTTTTTGCTGTCATTAGTGTATTTTAGCAAAATGAAGATGATTCAAGCATTAATTTCATTGTGCTTTTGCTCATTTTGAAGATTTTGACATTTTCACCTGAAGTGTACAATCAAGGCTGAAAATGCATTTAAAGCCATAAAAAGTTCATTTTGGCTCTCACACCTTAACTAAATGTTGTAGACTCAAACTTTTTGCTGTCATTAGTGTATTTTAGCAAAATGAAGATGATTCAAGCATTAATTTCATTGTGCTTTTGCTCATTTTGAAGATTATGACATTTTCACCTGAAGTGTACAATCAGGCTGAAAATGCATTTAAAGCCATAAAAAGTTCATTTTGGCTCTCACACCTTAACTAAATGTTGTAGACTCAAACTTTTTGCTGTCATTAGTGTATGTTAGCAAAATGAAGATGATTCAAGCATTAATTTCATTGTGCTTTTGCTCATTTTGAAGATTTTGACATTTTCACCTGAAGTGTACAATCAGGCTGAAAATGCATTTAAAGCCATAAAAAGTTCATTTTGGCTCTCACACCTTAACTAAATGTTGTAGACTCAAACTTTTTGCTGTCATTAGTGTATTTTAGCAAAATGAAGATGATTCAAGCATTAATTTCATTGTGCTTTTGCTCATTTTGAAGATTTTGACATTTTCACCTGAAGTGTACAATCAGGCTGAAAATGCATTTAAAGCCATAAAAAGTTCATTTTGGCTCTCACACCTTAACTAAATGTTGGCTCTCACACCTTAACTAAATGTTGTAGACTCAAACTTTTTGCTGTCATTAGTGTATGTTAGCAAAATGAAGATGATTCAAGCATTAATTTCATTGTGCTTTTGCTCATTTTGAAGATTTTGACATTTTCACCTGAAGTGTACAATTAGGGGCTGAAAACGCGTTTAAAGCAATAAAAAGTTCATTTTGGCTCTCACACCTTAACTAAATGTTGTAGACTCAAACTTTTTGCTGTCATTAGTATATTTTAGCAAAATGAAGATGATTCAAGTATTAATTTTATTGTGCTTTTGCTCATTTTGAAGATTTTGACATTTTCACCTGAAGTGTACAATCGGGCTGAAAATGCATTTAAAGCCATAAAAAGTTCATTTTGGCTCTCACACCTTAACTAAATGTTGTAGACTCAAACTTTTTGCTGTCATTAGTGTATGTTAGCAAAATGAAGATGATTCAAGCATTAATTTCATTGTGCTTTTGCTCATTTTGAAGATTTTGACATTTTCACCTGAAGTGTACAATCAGGCTGAAAATGCATTTAAAGCCATAAAAAGTTCATTTTGGCTCTCACACCTTAACTAAATGTTGTAGACTCAAACTTTTTGCTGTCATTAGTGTATTTTAGCAAAATGAAGATGATTCAAGCATTAATTTCATTGTGCTTTTGCTCATTTTGAAGATTTTGACATTTTCACCTGAAGTGTACAATCAGGCTGAAAATGCATTTAAAGCCATAAAAAGTTCATTTTGGCTCTCACACCTTAACTAAATGTTGTAGACTCAAACTTTTTGCTGTCATTAGTGTATGTTAGCAAAATGAAGATGATTCAAGCATTAATTTCATTGTGCTTTTGCTCATTTTGAAGATTTTGACATTTTCACCTGAAGTGTACAATCAGGCTGAAAATGCATTTAAAGCCATAAAAAGTTCATTTTGGCTCTCACACCTTAACTAAATGTTGTAGACTCAAACTTTTTGCTGTCATTAGTGTATTTTAGCAAAATGAAGATGATTCAAGCATTAATTTCATTGTGCTTTTGCTCATTTTGAAGATTTTGACATTTTCACCTGAAGTGTACAATCAGGCTGAAAATGCATTTAAAGCCATAAAAAGTTCATTTTGGCTCTCACACCTTAACTAAATTTTGTAGACTCAAACTTTTTGCTGTCATTAGTGTATTTTAGCAAAATGAAGATGATTCAAGCATTAATTTCATTGTGCTTTTGCTCATTTTGAAGATTTTGACATTTTCACCTGAAGTGTACAATCGGGCTGAAAATGCATTTAAAGCCATAAAAAGTTCATTTTGGCTCTCACACCTTAACTAAATGTTGTAGACGCAAACTTTTTGCTGTCATTAGTATATTTTAGCAAAATGAAGATGATTCAAGCATTAATTTTATTGTGCTTTTGCTCATTTTGAAGATTTTGACATTTTCACCTGAAGTGTACAATCGGGCTGAAAATGCATTTAAAGCCATAAAAAGTTCATTTTGGCTCTCACACCTTAACTAAATGTTGTAGACTCAAACTTTTTGCTGTCATTCGTGTATTTTAGCAAAATGAAGATGATTCAAGCATTAATTTCATTGTGCTTTTGCTCATTTTGAAGATTTTGACATTTTCACCTGTAGTGTACAATCGGGCTGAAAATGCATTTAAAGCAATAAAAAGTTCATTTTGGCTCTCACACGTTAACTAAATGTTGTAGATTCAAACTTTTTGCTGTCATTAGTGTATTTTAGCAAAATGAAGATGATTCAAGCATTAATTTCATTGTGCTTTTGCTCATTTTGAAGATTTTGACATTTTCACCTGAAGTGTACAATTAGGGGCTGAAAACGCGTTTAAAGCAATAAAAAGTTCATTTTGGCTCTCACACCTTAACTAAATGTTGTAGACTCAAACTTTTGGCTGTCATTAGTATATTTTAGCAAAATGAAGATGATTCAAGCATTAATTTTATTGTGCTTTTGCTCATTTTGAAGATTTTGACATTTTCACCTGAAGTGTACAATCGGGCTGAAAATGCATTTAAAGCCATAAAAAGTTCATTTTGGCTCTCACACCTTAACTAAATGTTGTAGACTCAAACTTTTTGCTGTCATTAGTGTATTTTAGCAAAATGAAGATGATTCAAGCATTAATTTCATTGTGCTTTTGCTCATTTTGAAGATTTTGACATTTTCACCTGAAGTGTACAATCAAGGCTGAAAATGCATTTAAAGCCATAAAAAGTTCATTTTGGCTCTCACACCTTAACTAAATGTTGTAGACTCAAACTTGTTGCTGTCATTAGTGTATTTTAGCAAAATGAAGATGATTCAAGCATTAATTTCATTGTGCTTTTGCTCATTTTGAAGATTTTGACATTTTCACCTGAAGTGTACAATTAGGGGCTGAAAACGCGTTTAAAGCAATAAAAAGTTCATTTTGGCTCTCACACCTTAACTAAATGTTGTAGATTCAAACTTTTTGCTGTCATTAGTGTATTTTAGCAAAATGAAGATGATTCAAGCATTAATTTCATTGTGCTTTTAATCATTTTGAAGATTTTGACATTTTCACCTGAAGTGTACAATTAGGGGCTGAAAACGCGTTTAAAGCAATAAAAAGTTCATTTTGGCTCTCACACCTTAACTAAATGTTGTAGACTCAAACTTTTTGCTGTCATTAGTGTATGTTAGCAAAATGAAGATGATTCAAGCATTAATTTCATTGTGCTTTTGCTCATTTTGAAGATTTTGACATTTTCACCTGAAGTGTACAATCAGGCTGAAAATGCATTTAAAGCCATAAAAAGTTCATTTTGGCTCTCACACCTTAACTAAATGTTGTAGACTCAAACTTTTTGCTGTCATTAGTGTATTTTAGCAAAATGAAGATGATTCAAGCATTAATTTCATTGTGCTTTTGCTCATTTTGAAGATTTTGACATTTTCACCTGAAGTGTACAATCAAGGCTGAAAATGCATTTTAAGCCATAAAAAGTTCATTTTGGCTCTCACACCTTAACTAAATGTTGTAGACTCAAACTTTTTGCTGTCATTAGTGTATTTTAGCAAAATGAAGATGATTCAAGCATTAATTTCATTGTGCTTTTGCTCATTTTGAAGATTTTGACATTTTCACCTGAAGTATACAATTAGGGGCTGAAAACGCGTTTAAAGCAATAAAAAGTTCATTTTGGCTCTCACACCTTAACTAAATGTTGTAGACTCAAACTTTTTGCTGTCATTAGTATATTTTAGCAAAATGAAGATGATTCAAGCATTAATTTTATTGTGCTTTTGCTCATTTTGAAGATTTTGACATTTTCACCTGAAGTGTACAATCGGGCTGAAAATGCATTTAAAGCCATAAAAAGTTCATTTTGGCTCTCACACCTTAACTAAATGTTGTAGACTCAAACTTTTTGCTGTCATTAGTGTATTTTAGCAAAATGAAGATGATTCAAGCATTAATTTCATTGTGCTTTTGCTCATTTTGAAGATTTTGACATTTTCACCTGAAGTGTACAATCAAGGCTGAAAATGCATTTAAAGCCATAAAAAGTTCATTTTGGCTCTCACACCTTAACTAAATGTTGTAGACTCAAACTTTTTGCTGTCATTAGTGTATTTTAGCAAAATGAAGATGATTCAAGCATTAATTTCATTGTGCTTTTGCTCATTTTGAAGATTATGACATTTTCACCTGAAGTGTACAATCAGGCTGAAAATGCATTTAAAGCCATAAAAAGTTCATTTTGGCTCTCACACCTTAACTAAATGTTGTAGACTCAAACTTTTTGCTGTCATTAGTGTATGTTAGCAAAATGAAGATGATTCAAGCATTAATTTCATTGTGCTTTTGCTCATTTTGAAGATTTTGACATTTTCACCTGAAGTGTACAATCAGGCTGAAAATGCATTTAAAGCCATAAAAAGTTCATTTTGGCTCTCACACCTTAACTAAATGTTGTAGACTCAAACTTTTTGCTGTCATTAGTGTATTTTAGCAAAATGAAGATGATTCAAGCATTAATTTTATTGTGCTTTTGCTCATTTTGAAGATTTTGACATTTTCACCTGAAGTGTACAATCGGGCTGAAAATGCATTTAAAGCCATAAAAAGTTCATTTTGGCTCTCACACCTTAACTAAATGTTGTAGACTCAAACTTTTTGCTGTCATTAGTGTATTTTAGCAAAATGAAGATGATTCAAGCATTAATTTCATTGTGCTTTTGCTCATTTTGAAGATTTTGACATTTTCACCTGAAGTGTACAATCAAGGCTGAAAATGCATTTAAAGCCATAAAAAGTTCATTTTGGCTCTCACACCTTAACTAAATGTTGTAGACTCAAACTTTTTGCTGTCATTAGTGTATTTTAGCAAAATGAAGATGATTCAAGCATTAATTTCATTGTGCTTTTGCTCATTTTGAAGATTTTGACATTTTCACCTGAAGTGTACAATTAGGGGCTGAAAACGCGTTTAAAGCAATAAAAAGTTCATTTTGGCTCTCACACCTTAACTAAATGTTGTAGATTCAAACTTTTTGCTGTCATTAGTGTATTTTAGCAAAATGAAGATGATTCAAGCATTAATTTCATTGTGCTTTTAATCATTTTGAAGATTTTGACATTTTCACCTGAAGTGTACAATTAGGGGCTGAAAACGCGTTTAAAGCAATAAAAAGTTCATTTTGGCTCTCACACCTTAACTAAATGTTGTAGACTCAAACTTTTTGCTGTCATTAGTGTATTTTAGCAAAATGAAGATGATTCAAGCATTAATTTCATTGTGCTTTTGCTCATTTTGAAGATTTTGACATTTTCACCTGAAGTGTACAATCAGGCTGAAAATGCATTTAAAGCCATAAAAAGTTCATTTTGGCTCTCACACCTTAACTAAATGTTGTAGACTCAAACTTTTTGCTGTCATTAGTGTATTTTAGCAAAATGAAGATGATTCAAGCATTAATTTCATTGTGCTTTTGCTCATTTTGAAGATTTTGACATTTTCACCTGAAGTGTACAATCGGGCTGAAAATGCATTTAAAGCAATAAAAAGTTCATTTTGGCTCTCACACCTTAACTAAATGTTGTAGATTCAAACTTTTTGCTGTCATTAGTGTATTTTAGCAAAATGAAGATGATTCAAGCATTAATTTCATTGTGCTTTTGCTCATTTTGAAGATTTTGACATTTTCACCTGAAGTGTACAATTAGGGGCTGAAAACGCGTTTAAAGCAATAAAAAGTTCATTTTGGCTCTCACACCTTAACTAAATGTTGTAGACTCAAACTTTTTGCTGTCATTAGTGTATTTTAGCAAAATGAAGATGATTCAAGCATTAATTTCATTGTGCTTTTGCTCATTTTGAAGATTATGACATTTTCACCTGAAGTGTACAATCAGGCTGAAAATGCATTTAAAGCCATAAAAAGTTCATTTTGGCTCTCACACCTTAACTAAATGTTGTAGACTCAAACTTTTTGCTGTCATTAGTGTATGTTAGCAAAATGAAGATGATTCAAGCATTAATTTCATTGTGCTTTTGCTCATTTTGAAGATTTTGACATTTTCACCTGAAGTGTACAATCAGGCTGAAAATACATTTAAAGCCATAAAAAGTTCATTTTGGCTCTCACACCTTAACTAAATGTTGTAGACTCAAACTTTTTGCTGTCATTAGTGTATTTTAGCAAAATGAAGATGATTCAAGCATTAATTTCATTGTGCTTTTGCTCATTTTGAAGATTTTGACATTTTCACCTGAAGTGTACAATCAGGCTGAAAATGCATTTAAAGCCATAAAAAGTTCATTTTGGCTCTCACACCTTAACTAAATGTTGTAGACTCAAACTTTTTGCTGTCATTAGTGTATGTTAGCAAAATGAAGATGATTCAAGCATTAATTTCATTGTGCTTTTGCTCATTTTGAAGATTTTGACATTTTCACCTGAAGTGTACAATCAGGCTGAAAATGCATTTAAAGCCATAAAAAGTTCATTTTGGCTCTCACACCTTAACTAAATGTTGTAGACTCAAACTTTTTGCTGTCATTAGTGTATTTTAGCAAAATGAAGATGATTCAAGCATTAATTTCATTGTGCTTTTGCTCATTTTGAAGATTTTGACATTTTCACCTGAAGTGTACAATCAGGCTGAAAATGCATTTAAAGCCATAAAAAGTTCATTTTGGCTCTCACACCTTAACTAAATTTTGTAGACTCAAACTTTTTGCTGTCATTAGTGTATTTTAGCAAAATGAAGATGATTCAAGCATTAATTTCATTGTGCTTTTGCTCATTTTGAAGATTTTGACATTTTCACCTGAAGTGTACAATCGGGCTGAAAATGCATTTAAAGCCATAAAAAGTTCATTTTGGCTCTCACACCTTAACTAAATGTTGTAGACGCAAACTTTTTGCTGTCATTAGTATATTTTAGCAAAATGAAGATGATTCAAGCATTAATTTTATTGTGCTTTTGCTCATTTTGAAGATTTTGACATTTTCACCTGAAGTGTACAATCGGGCTGAAAATGCATTTAAAGCCATAAAAAGTTCATTTTGGCTCTCACACCTTAACTAAATTTTGTAGACTCAAACTTTTTGCTGTCATTAGTGTATTTTAGCAAAATGAAGATGATTCAAGCATTAATTTCATTGTGCTTTTGCTCATTTTGAAGATTTTGACATTTTCACCTGAAGTGTACAATCGGGCTGAAAATGCATTTAAAGCCATAAAAAGTTCATTTTGGCTCTCACACCTTAACTAAATGTTGTAGACGCAAACTTTTTGCTGTCATTAGTATATTTTAGCAAAATGAAGATGATTCAAGCATTAATTTTATTGTGCTTTTGCTCATTTTGAAGATTTTGACATTTTCACCTGAAGTGTACAATCGGGCTGAAAATGCATTTAAAGCCATAAAAAGTTCATTTTGGCTCTCACACCTTAACTAAATGTTGTAGACTCAAACTTTTTGCTGTCATTCGTGTATTTTAGCAAAATGAAGATGATTCAAGCATTAATTTCATTGTGCTTTTGCTCATTTTGAAGATTTTGACATTTTCACCTGTAGTGTACAATCGGGCTGAAAATGCATTTAAAGCAATAAAAAGTTCATTTTGGCTCTCACACCTTAACTAAATGTTGTAGATTCAAACTTTTTGCTGTCATTAGTGTATTTTAGCAAAATGAAGATGATTCAAGCATTAATTTCATTGTGCTTTTGCTCATTTTGAAGATTTTGACATTTTCACCTGAAGTGTACAATCGGGCTGAAAATGCATTTAAAGCCATAAAAAGTTCATTTTGGCTCTCACACCTTAACTAAATGTTGTAGACTCAAACTTTTTGCTGTCATTAGTGTATTTTAGCAAAATGAAGATGATTCAAGCATTAATTTCATTGTGCTTTTGCTCATTTTGAAGATTTTGACATTTTCACCTGAAGTGTACAATCAAGGCTGAAAATGCATTTAAAGCCATAAAAAGTTCATTTTGGCTCTCACACCTTAACTAAATGTTGTAGACTCAAACTTTTTGCTGTCATTAGTGTATTTTAGCAAAAT
Source organism: Leptonotus elevatus (assembly GCF_054856555.1). Classification (NCBI taxonomy): domain Eukaryota; kingdom Metazoa; phylum Chordata; class Actinopteri; order Syngnathiformes; family Syngnathidae; genus Leptonotus; species Leptonotus elevatus. Next base: position 137,460 of record NW_028233746.1, read on the forward strand.
GAAGATGATTCAAGCATTAATTTCATTGTGCTTTTGCTCATTTTGAAGATTTTGACATTTTCACCTGAAGTGTACAATTAGGGGCTGAAAACGCGTTTAAAGCAATAAAAAGTTCATTTTGGCTCTCACACCTTAACTAAATGTTGTAGATTCAAACTTTTTGCTGTCATTAGTGTATTTTAGCAAAATGAAGATGATTCAAGCATTAATTTCATTGTGCTTTTAATCATTTTGAAGATTTTGACATTTTCACCTGAAGTGTACAATTAGGGGCTGAAAACGCGTTTAAAGCAATAAAAAGTTCATTTTGGCTCTCACACCTTAACTAAATGTTGTAGACTCAAACTTTTTGCTGTCATTAGTGTATTTTAGCAAAATGAAGATGATTCAAGCATTAATTTCATTGTGCTTTTGCTCATTTTGAAGATTTTGACATTTTCACCTGAAGTGTACAATCAGGCTGAAAATGCATTTAAAGCCATAAAAAGTTCATTTTGGCTCTCACACCTTAACTAAATGTTGTAGACTCAAACTTTTTGCTGTCATTAGTGTATTTTAGCAAAATGAAGATGATTCAAGCATTAATTTCATTGTGCTTTTGCTCATTTTGAAGATTTTGACATTTTCACCTGAAGTGTACAATCGGGCTGAAAATGCATTTAAAGCAATAAAAAGTTCATTTTGGCTCTCACACCTTAACTAAATGTTGTAGATTCAAACTTTTTGCTGTCATTAGTGTATTTTAGCAAAATGAAGATGATTCAAGCATTAATTTCATTGTGCTTTTGCTCATTTTGAAGATTATGACATTTTCACCTGAAGTGTACAATCAGGCTGAAAATGCATTTAAAGCCATAAAAAGTTCATTTTGGCTCTCACACCTTAACTAAATGTTGTAGACTCAAACTTTTTGCTGTCATTAGTGTATGTTAGCAAAATGAAGATGATTCAAGCATTAATTTCATTGTGCTTTTGCTCATTTTGAAGATTTTGACATTTTCACCTGAAGTGTACAATCAGGCTGAAAATGCATTTAAAGCCATAAAAAGTTCATTTTGGCTCTCACACCTTAACTAAATGTTGTAGACTCAAACTTTTTGCTGTCATTAGTGTATTTTAGCAAAATGAAGATGATTCAAGCATTAATTTCATTGTGCTTTTGCTCATTTTGAAGATTTTGACATTTTCACCTGAAGTGTACAATCAGGCTGAAAATGCATTTAAAGCCATAAAAAGTTCATTTTGGCTCTCACACCTTAACTAAATGTTGGCTCTCACACCTTAACTAAATGTTGTAGACTCAAACTTTTTGCTGTCATTAGTGTATGTTAGCAAAATGAAGATGATTCAAGCATTAATTTCATTGTGCTTTTGCTCATTTTGAAGATTTTGACATTTTCACCTGAAGTGTACAATTAGGGGCTGAAAACGCGTTTAAAGCAATAAAAAGTTCATTTTGGCTCTCACACCTTAACTAAATGTTGTAGACTCAAACTTTTTGCTGTCATTAGTATATTTTAGCAAAATGAAGATGATTCAAGTATTAATTTTATTGTGCTTTTGCTCATTTTGAAGATTTTGACATTTTCACCTGAAGTGTACAATCGGGCTGAAAATGCATTTAAAGCCATAAAAAGTTCATTTTGGCTCTCACACCTTAACTAAATGTTGTAGACTCAAACTTTTTGCTGTCATTAGTGTATGTTAGCAAAATGAAGATGATTCAAGCATTAATTTCATTGTGCTTTTGCTCATTTTGAAGATTTTGACATTTTCACCTGAAGTGTACAATCAGGCTGAAAATGCATTTAAAGCCATAAAAAGTTCATTTTGGCTCTCACACCTTAACTAAATGTTGTAGACTCAAACTTTTTGCTGTCATTAGTGTATTTTAGCAAAATGAAGATGATTCAAGCATTAATTTCATTGTGCTTTTGCTCATTTTGAAGATTTTGACATTTTCACCTGAAGTGTACAATCAGGCTGAAAATGCATTTAAAGCCATAAAAAGTTCATTTTGGCTCTCACACCTTAACTAAATGTTGTAGACTCAAACTTTTTGCTGTCATTAGTGTATGTTAGCAAAATGAAGATGATTCAAGCATTAATTTCATTGTGCTTTTGCTCATTTTGAAGATTTTGACATTTTCACCTGAAGTGTACAATCAGGCTGAAAATGCATTTAAAGCCATAAAAAGTTCATTTTGGCTCTCACACCTTAACTAAATGTTGTAGACTCAAACTTTTTGCTGTCATTAGTGTATTTTAGCAAAATGAAGATGATTCAAGCATTAATTTCATTGTGCTTTTGCTCATTTTGAAGATTTTGACATTTTCACCTGAAGTGTACAATCAGGCTGAAAATGCATTTAAAGCCATAAAAAGTTCATTTTGGCTCTCACACCTTAACTAAATTTTGTAGACTCAAACTTTTTGCTGTCATTAGTGTATTTTAGCAAAATGAAGATGATTCAAGCATTAATTTCATTGTGCTTTTGCTCATTTTGAAGATTTTGACATTTTCACCTGAAGTGTACAATCGGGCTGAAAATGCATTTAAAGCCATAAAAAGTTCATTTTGGCTCTCACACCTTAACTAAATGTTGTAGACGCAAACTTTTTGCTGTCATTAGTATATTTTAGCAAAATGAAGATGATTCAAGCATTAATTTTATTGTGCTTTTGCTCATTTTGAAGATTTTGACATTTTCACCTGAAGTGTACAATCGGGCTGAAAATGCATTTAAAGCCATAAAAAGTTCATTTTGGCTCTCACACCTTAACTAAATGTTGTAGACTCAAACTTTTTGCTGTCATTCGTGTATTTTAGCAAAATGAAGATGATTCAAGCATTAATTTCATTGTGCTTTTGCTCATTTTGAAGATTTTGACATTTTCACCTGTAGTGTACAATCGGGCTGAAAATGCATTTAAAGCAATAAAAAGTTCATTTTGGCTCTCACACGTTAACTAAATGTTGTAGATTCAAACTTTTTGCTGTCATTAGTGTATTTTAGCAAAATGAAGATGATTCAAGCATTAATTTCATTGTGCTTTTGCTCATTTTGAAGATTTTGACATTTTCACCTGAAGTGTACAATTAGGGGCTGAAAACGCGTTTAAAGCAATAAAAAGTTCATTTTGGCTCTCACACCTTAACTAAATGTTGTAGACTCAAACTTTTGGCTGTCATTAGTATATTTTAGCAAAATGAAGATGATTCAAGCATTAATTTTATTGTGCTTTTGCTCATTTTGAAGATTTTGACATTTTCACCTGAAGTGTACAATCGGGCTGAAAATGCATTTAAAGCCATAAAAAGTTCATTTTGGCTCTCACACCTTAACTAAATGTTGTAGACTCAAAATTTTTGCTGTCATTAGTGTATTTTAGCAAAATGAAGATGATTCAAGCATTAATTTCATTGTGCTTTTGCTCATTTTGAAGATTTTGACATTTTCACCTGAAGTGTACAATCAAGGCTGAAAATGCATTTAAAGCCATAAAAAGTTCATTTTGGCTCTCACACCTTAACTAAATGTTGTAGACTCAAACTTTTTGCTGTCATTAGTGTATTTTAGCAAAATGAAGATGATTCAAGCATTAATTTCATTGTGCTTTTGCTCATTTTGAAGATTTTGACATTTTCACCTGAAGTGTACAATTAGGGGCTGAAAACGCGTTTAAAGCAATAAAAAGTTCATTTTGGCTCTCACACCTTAACTAAATGTTGTAGATTCAAACTTTTTGCTGTCATTAGTGTATTTTAGCAAAATGAAGATGATTCAAGCATTAATTTCATTGTGCTTTTAATCATTTTGAAGATTTTGACATTTTCACCTGAAGTGTACAATTAGGGGCTGAAAACGCGTTTAAAGCAATAAAAAGTTCATTTTGGCTCTCACACCTTAACTAAATGTTGTAGACTCAAACTTTTTGCTGTCATTAGTGTATGTTAGCAAAATGAAGATGATTCAAGCATTAATTTCATTGTGCTTTTGCTCATTTTGAAGATTTTGACATTTTCACCTGAAGTGTACAATCAGGCTGAAAATGCATTTAAAGCCATAAAAAGTTCATTTTGGCTCTCACACCTTAACTAAATGTTGTAGACTCAAACTTTTTGCTGTCATTAGTGTATTTTAGCAAAATGAAGATGATTCAAGCATTAATTTCATTGTGCTTTTGCTCATTTTGAAGATTTTGACATTTTCACCTGAAGTGTACAATCAGGCTGAAAATGCATTTAAAGCCATAAAAAGTTCATTTTGGCTCTCACACCTTAACTAAATGTTGTAGACTCAAACTTTTTGCTGTCATTAGTGTATGTTAGCAAAATGAAGATGATTCAAGTATTAATTTCATTGTGCTTTTGCTCATTTTGAAGATTTTGACATTTTCACCTGAAGTGTACAATCGGGCTGAAAATGCATTTAAAGCCATAAAAAGTTCATTTTGGCTCTCACACCTTAACTAAATGTTGTAGACTCAAACTTTTTGCTGTCATTAGTGTATTTTAGCAAAATGAAGATGATTCAAGCATTAATTTCATTGTGCTTTTGCTCATTTTGAAGATTTTGACATTTTCACCTGAAGTGTACAATCAGGCTGAAAATGCATTTAAAGCCATAAAAAGTTCATTTTGGCTCTCACACCTTAACTAAATGTTGTAGACTCAAACTTTTTGCTGTCATTAGTGTATTTTAGCAAAATGAAGATGATTCAAGCATTAATTTCATTGTGCTTTTGCTCATTTTGAAGATTTTGACATTTTCACCTGAAGTGTACAATCGGGCTGAAAATGCATTTAAAGCCATAAAAAGTTCATTTTGGCTCTCACACCTTAACTAAATGTTGTAGACTCAAACTTTTTGCTGTCATTAGTGTATGTTAGCAAAATGAAGATGATTCAAGCATTAATTTCATTGTGCTTTTGCTCATTTTGAAGATTTTGACATTTTCACCTGAAGTGTACAATCAGGCTGAAAATGCATTTAAAGCCATAAAAAGTTCATTTTGGCTCTCACACCTTAACTAAATGTTGTAGACTCAAACTTTTTGCTGTCATTAGTGTATTTTAGCAAAATGAAGATGATTCAAGCATTAATTTCATTGTGCTTTTGCTCATTTTGAAGATTTTGACATTTTCACCTGAAGTGTACAATCAGGCTGAAAATGCATTTTAAGCCATAAAAAGTTCATTTTGGCTCTCACACCTTAACTACTAAATGTTGTAGACTCAAACTTTTTGCTGTCATTAGTGTATGTTAGCAAAATGAAGATGATTCAAGCATTAATTTCATTGTGCTTTTGCTCATTTTGAAGATTTTGACATTTTCACCTGAAGTGTACAATCAGGCTGAAAATGCATTTAAAGCCATAAAAAGTTCATTTTGGCTCTCACACCTTAACTAAATGTTGTAGACTCAAACTTTTTGCTGTCATTAGTGTATTTTAGCAAAATGAAGATGATTCAAGCATTAATTTCATTGTGCTTTTGCTCATTTTGAAGATTTTGACATTTTCACCTGAAGTGTACAATCGGCTGAAAATGCATTTAAAGCAATAAAAAGTTCATTTTGGCTCTCACACCTTAACTAAATGTTGTAGATTCAAACTTTTTGCTGTCATTAGTGTATTTTAGCAAAATGAAGATGATTCAAGCATTAATTTCATTGTGCTTTTGCTCATTTTGAAGATTTTGACATTTTCACCTGAAGTGTACAATTAGGGGCTGAAAACGCGTTTAAAGCAATAAAAAGTTCATTTTTGGCTCTCACACCTTAACTAAATGTTGTAGACTCAAACTTTTTGCTGTCATTAGTATATTTTAGCAAAATGAAGATGATTCAAGCATTAATTTTATTGTGCTTTTGCTCATTTTGAAGATTTTGACATTTTCACCTGAAGTGTACAATCGGGCTGAAAATGCATTTAAAGCCATAAAAAGTTCATTTTGGCTCTCACACCTTTACTAAATGTTGTAGACTCAAACTTTTTGCTGTCATTAGTGTATTTTAGCAAAATGAAGATGATTCAAGCATTAATTTCATTGTGCTTTTGCTCATTTTGAAGATTTTGACATTTTCACCTGAAGTGTACAATCAAGGCTGAAAATGCATTTAAAGCCATAAAAAGTTCATTTTGGCTCTCACACCTTAACTAAATGTTGTAGACTCAAACTTTTTGCTGTCATTAGTGTATTTTAGCAAAATGAAGATGATTCAAGCATTAATTTCATTGTGCTTTTGCTCATTTTGAAGATTTTGACATTTTCACCTGAAGTGTACAATTAGGGGCTGAAAACGCGTTTAAAGCAATAAAAAGTTCATTTTGGCTCTCACACCTTAACTAAATGTTGTAGATTCAAACTTTTTGCTGTCATTAGTGTATTTTAGCAAAATGAAGATGATTCAAGCATTAATTTCATTGTGCTTTTAATCATTTTGAAGATTTTGACATTTTCACCTGAAGTGTACAATTAGGGGCTGAAAACGCGTTTAAAGCAATAAAAAGTTCATTTTGGCTCTCACACCTTAACTAAATGTTGTAGACTCAAACTTTTTGCTGTCATTAGTGTATTTTAGCAAAATGAAGATGATTCAAGCATTAATTTCATTGTGCTTTTGCTCATTTTGAAGATTTTGACATTTTCACCTGAAGTGTACAATCAGGCTGAAAATGCATTTAAAGCCATAAAAAGTTCATTTTGGCTCTGTCATTAGTGTATGTTAGCAAAATGAAGATGATTCAAGCATTAATTTCATTGTGCTTTTGCTCATTTTGAAGATTTTGACATTTTCACCTGAAGTGTACAATCAGGCTGAAAATGCATTTAAAGCCATAAAAAGTTCATTTTGGCTCTCACACCTTAACTAAATGTTGTAGACTCAAACTTTTTGCTGTCATTAGTGTATTTTAGCAAAATGAAGATGATTCAAGTATTAATTTCATTGTGCTTTTGCTCATTTTGAAGATTTTGACATTTTCACCTGAAGTGTACAATCGGGCTGAAAATGCATTTAAAGCAATAAAAAGTTCATTTTGGTTTTCACACCTTAACTAAATGTTGTAGATTCAAACTTTTTGCTGTCATTAGTGTATTTTAGCAAAATGAAGATGATTCAAGCATTAATTTCATTGTGCTTTTGCTCATTTTGAAGATTTTGACATTTTCACCTGAAGTGTACAATTAGGGGCTGAAAACGCGTTTAAAGCAATAAAAAGTTCATTTTGGCTCTCACACCTTAACTAAATGTTGTAGACTCAAACTTTTTGCTGTCATTAGTATATTTTAGCAAAATGAAGATGATTCAAGCATTAATTTTATTGTGCTTTTGCTCATTTTGAAGATTTTGACATTTTCACCTGAAGTGTACAATCGGGCTGAAAATGCATTTAAAGCCATAAAAAGTTCATTTTTGCTCTCACACCTTAACTAAATGTTGTAGACTCAAACTTTTTGCTGTCATTAGTGTATGTTAGCAAAATGAAGATGATTCAAGCATTAATTTCATTGTGCTTTTGCTCATTTTGAAGATTTTGACATTTTCACCTGAAGTGTACAATCAGGCTGAAAATGCATTTTAAGCCATAAAAAGTTCATTTTGGCTCTCACACCTTAACTAAATGTTGTAGACTCAAACTTTTTGCTGTCATTAGTGTATTTTAGCAAAATGAAGATGATTCAAGCATTAATTTCATTGTGCTTTTGCTCATTTTGAAGATTTTGACATTTTCACCTGAAGTGTACAATCAGGCTGAAAATGCATTTAAAGCCATAAAAAGTTCATTTTGGCTCTCACACCTTAACTAAATGTTGTAGACTCAAACTTTTTGCTGTCATTAGTGTATTTTAGCAAAATGAAGATGATTCAAGCATTAATTTCATTGTGCTTTTGCTCATTTTGAAGATTTTGACATTTTCACCTGAAGTGTACAATCAGGCTGAAAATGCATTTAAAGCCATAAAAAGTTCATTTTGGCTCTCACACCTTAACTAAATGTTGTAGACTCAAACTTTTTGCTGTCATTAGTGTATTTTAGCAAAATGAAGATGATTCAAGCATTAATTTCATTGTGCTTTTGCTCATTTTGAAGATTTTGACATTTTCACCTGAAGTGTACAATCGGGCTGAAAATGCATTTAAAGCAATAAAAAGTTCATTTTGGCTCTCACACCTTAACTAAATGTTGTAGACTCAAACTTTTTGCTGTCATTAGTATATTTTAGCAAAATGAAGATGATTCAAGCATTAATTTCATTGTGCTTTTGCTCATTTTGAAGATTTTGACATTTTCACCTGAAGTGTACAATCGGGCTGAAAATGCATTTAAAGCCATAAAAAGTTCATTTTGGCTCTCACACCTTAACTAAATGTTGTAGACTCAAACTTTTTGCTGTCATTAGTGTATGTTAGCAAAATGAAGATGATTCAAGCATTAATTTCATTGTGCTTTTGCTCATTTTGAAGATTTTGACATTTTCACCTGAAGTGTACAATCAGGCTGAAAATGCATTTAAAGCCATAAAAAGTTCATTTTGGCTCTCACACCTTAACTAAATGTTGTAGACTCAAACTTTTTGCTGTCATTAGTGTATGTTAGCAAAATGAAGATGATTCAAGCATTAATTTCATTGTGCTTTTGCTCATTTTGAAGATTTTGACATTTTCACCTGAAGTGTACAATCAGGCTGAAAATGCATTTAAAGCCATAAAAAGTTCATTTTGGCTCTCACACCTTAACTAAATGTTGTAGACTCAAACTTTTTGCTGTCATTAGTGTATTTTAGCAAAATGAAGATGATTCAAGCATTAATTTCATTGTGCTTTTGCTCATTTTGAAGATTTTGACATTTTCACCTGAAGTGTACAATCGGGCTGAAAATGCATTTAAAGCAATAAAAAGTTCATTTTGGCTCTCACACCTTAACTAAATGTTGTAGATTCAAACTTTTTGCTGTCATTAGTGTATTTTAGCAAAATGAAGATGATTCAAGCATTAATTTCATTGTGCTTTTGCTCATTTTGAAGATTTTGACATTTTCACCTGAAGTGTACAATTAGGGGCTGAAAACGCGTTTAAAGCAATAAAAAGTTCATTTTGGCTCTCACACCTTAACTAAATGTTGTAGACTCAAACTTTTTGCTGTCATTAGTATATTTTAGCAAAATGAAGATGATTCAAGCATTAATTTTATTGTGCTTTTGCTCATTTTGAAGATTTTGACATTTTCACCTGAAGTGTACAATCGGGCTGAAAATGCATTTAAAGCCATAAAAAGTTCATTTTGGCTCTCACACCTTAACTAAATGTTGTAGACTCAAACTTTTTGCTGTCATTAGTGTATTTTAGCAAAATGAAGATGATTCAAGCATTAATTTCATTGTGCTTTTGCTCATTTTGAAGATTTTGACATTTTCACCTGAAGTGTACAATCAGGCTGAAAATGCATTTAAAGCCATAAAAAGTTCATTTTGGCTCTCACACCTTAACTAAATGTTGTAGACTCAAACTTTTTGCTGTCATTAGTGTATTTTAGCAAAATGAAGATGATTCAAGCATTAATTTCATTGTGCTTTTGCTCATTTTGAAGATTTTGACATTTTCACCTGAAGTGTACAATCAGGCTGAAAATGCATTTAAAGCCATAAAAAGTTCATTTTGGCTCTCACACCTTAACTAAATGTTGTAGACTCAAACTTTTTGCTGTCATTAGTATATTTTAGCAAAATGAAGATGATTCAAGCATTAATTTTATTGTGCTTTTGCTCATTTTGAAGATTTTGACATTTTCACCTGAAGTGTACAATCGGGCTGAAAATGCATTTAAAGCCATAAAAAGTTCATTTTGGCTCTCACACCTTAACTAAATGTTGTAGACTCAAACTTTTTGCTGTCATTAGTGTATGTTAGCAAAATGAAGATGATTCAAGCATTAATTTCATTGTGCTTTTGCTCATTTTGAAGATTTTGACATTTTCACCTGAAGTGTACAATCAGGCTGAAAATGCATTTAAAGCCATAAAAAGTTCATTTTGGCTCTCACACCTTAACTAAATGTTGTAGACTCAAACTTTTTGCTGTCATTAGTGTATTTTAGCAAAATGAAGATGATTCAAGCATTAATTTCATTGTGCTTTTGCTCATTTTGAAGATTTTGACATTTTCACCTGAAGTGTACAATCAGGCTGAAAATGCATTTAAAGCCATAAAAAGTTCATTTTGGCTCTCACACCTTAACTAAATGTTGTAGACTCAAACTTTTTGCTGTCATTAGTGTATTTTAGCAAAATGAAGATGATTCAAGCATTAATTTCATTGTGCTTTTGCTCATTTTGAAGATTTTGACATTTTCACCTGAAGTGTACAATCAGGCTGAAAATGCATTTAAAGCCATAAAAAGTTCATTTTGGCTCTCACACCTTAACTAAATGTTGTAGACTCAAACTTTTTGCTGTCATTAGTGTATGTTAGCAAAATGAAGATGATTCAAGCATTAATTTCATTGTGCTTTTGCTCATTTTGAAGATTTTGACATTTTCACCTGAAGTGTACAATCAGGCTGAAAATGCATTTAAAGCCATAAAAAGTTCATTTTGGCTCTCACACCTTAACTAAATGTTGTAGACTCAAACTTTTTGCTGTCATTAGTGTATTTTAGCAAAATGAAGATGATTCAAGCATTAATTTCATTGTGCTTTTGCTCATTTTGAAGATTTTGACATTTTCACCTGAAGTGTACAATCGGGCTGAAAATGCATTTAAAGCAATAAAAAGTTCATTTTGGCTCTCACACCTTAACTAAATGTTGTAGATTCAAACTTTTTGCTGTCATTAGTGTATTTTAGCAAAATGAAGATGATTCAAGCATTAATTTCATTGTGCTTTTGCTCATTTTGAAGATTTTGACATTTTCACCTGAAGTGTACAATTAGGGGCTGAAAACGCGTTTAAAGCAATAAAAAGTTCATTTTGGCTCTCACACCTTAACTAAATGTTGTAGACTCAAACTTTTTGCTGTCATTAGTATATTTTAGCAAAATGAAGATGATTCAAGCATTAATTTTATTGTGCTTTTGCTCATTTTGAAGATTTTGACATTTTCACCTGAAGTGTACAATCGGGCTGAAAATGCATTTAAAGCCATAAAAAGTTCATTTTTGCTCTCACACCTTAACTAAATGTTGTAGACTCAAACTTTTTGCTGTCATTAGTGTATGTTAGCAAAATGAAGATGATTCAAGCATTAATTTCATTGTGCTTTTGCTCATTTTGAAGATTTTGACATTTTCACCTGAAGTGTACAATCAGGCTGAAAATGCATTTAAAGCCATAAAAAGTTCATTTTGGCTCTCACACCTTAACTAAATGTTGTAGACTCAAACTTTTTGCTGTCATTAGTGTATTTTAGCAAAATGAAGATGATTCAAGCATTAATTTCATTGTGCTTTTGCTCATTTTGAAGATTTTGACATTTTCACCTGAAGTGTACAATCAGGCTGAAAATGCATTTAAAGCCATAAAAAGTTCATTTTGGCTCTCACACCTTAACTAAATGTTGTAGACTCAAACTTTTTGCTGTCATTAGTGTATTTTAGCAAAATGAAGATGATTCAAGCATTAATTTCATTGTGCTTTTGCTCATTTTGAAGATTTTGACATTTTCACCTGAAGTGTACAATCAGGCTGAAAATGCATTTAAAGCCATAAAAAGTTCATTTTGGCTCTCACACCTTAACTAAATGTTGTAGACTCAAACTTTTTGCTGTCATTAGTGTATTTTAGCAAAATGAAGATGATTCAAGCATTAATTTCATTGTGCTTTTGCTCATTTTGAAGATTTTGACATTTTCACCTGAAGTGTACAATCAGGCTGAAAATGCATTTAAAGCCATAAAAAGTTCATTTTGGCTCTCACACCTTAACTAAATGTTGTAGACTCAAACTTTTTGCTGTCATTAGTGTATTTTAGCAAAATGAAGATGATTCAAGCATTAATTTCATTGTGCTTTTGCTCATTTTGAAGATTTTGACATTTTCACCTGAAGTGTACAATCAGGGGCTGAAAACGCGTTTAAAGCAATAAAAAATTCATTTTGGCTCTCACACCTTAACTAAATGTTGTAGACTCAAACTTTTTGCTGTCATTAGTATATTTTAGCAAAATGAAGATGATTCAAGCATTAATTTTATTGTGCTTTTGCTCATTTTGAAGATTTTGACATTTTCACCTGAAGTGTACAATCGGGCTGAAAATGCATTTAAAGCCATAAAAAGTTCATTTTTGCTCTCACACCTTAACTAAATGTTGTAGACTCAAACTTTTTGCTGTCATTAGTGTATGTTAGCAAAATGAAGATGATTCAAGCATTAATTTCATTGTGCTTTTGCTCATTTTGAAGATTTTGACATTTTCACCTGAAGTGTACAATCAGGCTGAAAATGCATTTAAAGCCATAAAAAGTTCATTTTGGCTCTCACACCTTAACTAAATGTTGTAGACTCAAACTTTTTGCTGTCATTAGTGTATTTTAGCAAAATGAAGATGATTCAAGCATTAATTTCATTGTGCTTTTGCTCATTTTGAAGATTTTGACATTTTCACCTGAAGTGTACAATCAGGCTGAAAATGCATTTAAAGCCATAAAAAGTTCATTTTGGCTCTCACACCTTAACTAAATGTTGTAGACTCAAACTTTTTGCTGTCATTAGTGTATTTTAGCAAAATGAAGATGATTCAAGCATTAATTTCATTGTGCTTTTGCTCATTTTGAAGATTTTGACATTTTCACCTGAAGTGTACAATCAGGCTGAAAATGCATTTAAAGCCATAAAAAGTTCATTTTGGCTCTCACACCTTAACTAAATGTTGTAGACTCAAACTTTTTGCTGTCATTAGTGTATTTTAGCAAAATGAAGATGATTCAAGCATTAATTTCATTGTGCTTTTGCTCATTTTGAAGATTTTGACATTTTCACCTGAAGTGTACAATCGGGCTGAAAATGCATTTAAAGCAATAAAAAGTTCATTTTGGCTCTCACACCTTAACTAAATGTTGTAGACTCAAACTTTTTGCTGTCATTAGTATATTTTAGCAAAATGAAGATGATTCAAGCATTAATTTCATTGTGCTTTTGCTCATTTTGAAGATTTTGACATTTTCACCTGAAGTGTACAATCGGGCTGAAAATGCATTTAAAGCCATAAAAAGTTCATTTTGGCTCTCACACCTTAACTAAATGTTGTAGACTCAAACTTTTTGCTGTCATTAGTGTATGTTAGCAAAATGAAGATGATTCAAGCATTAATTTCATTGTGCTTTTGCTCATTTTGAAGATTTTGACATTTTCACCTGAAGTGTACAATCAGGCTGAAAATGCATTTAAAGCCATAAAAAGTTCATTTTGGCTCTCACACCTTAACTAAATGTTGTAGACTCAAACTTTTTGCTGTCATTAGTGTATGTTAGCAAAATGAAGATGATTCAAGCATTAATTTCATTGTGCTTTTGCTCATTTTGAAGATTTTGACATTTTCACCTGAAGTGTACAATCAGGCTGAAAATGCATTTAAAGCCATAAAAAGTTCATTTTGGCTCTCACACCTTAACTAAATGTTGTAGACTCAAACTTTTTGCTGTCATTAGTGTATTTTAGCAAAATGAAGATGATTCAAGCATTAATTTCATTGTGCTTTTGCTCATTTTGAAGATTTTGACATTTTCACCTGAAGTGTACAATCGGGCTGAAAATGCATTTAAAGCAATAAAAAGTTCATTTTGGCTCTCACACCTTAACTAAATGTTGTAGATTCAAACTTTTTGCTGTCATTAGTGTATTTTAGCAAAATGAAGATGATTCAAGCATTAATTTCATTGTGCTTTTGCTCATTTTGAAGATTTTGACATTTTCACCTGAAGTGTACAATTAGGGGCTGAAAACGCGTTTAAAGCAATAAAAAGTTCATTTTGGCTCTCACACCTTAACTAAATGTTGTAGACTCAAACTTTTTGCTGTCATTAGTATATTTTAGCAAAATGAAGATGATTCAAGCATTAATTTTATTGTGCTTTTGCTCATTTTGAAGATTTTGACATTTTCACCTGAAGTGTACAATCGGGCTGAAAATGCATTTAAAGCCATAAAAAGTTCATTTTGGCTCTCACACCTTAACTAAATGTTGTAGACTCAAACTTTTTGCTGTCATTAGTGTATTTTAGCAAAATGAAGATGATTCAAGCATTAATTTCATTGTGCTTTTGCTCATTTTGAAGATTTTGACATTTTCACCTGAAGTGTACAATCAGGCTGAAAATGCATTTAAAGCCATAAAAAGTTCATTTTGGCTCTCACACCTTAACTAAATGTTGTAGACTCAAACTTTTTGCTGTCATTAGTGTATTTTAGCAAAATGAAGATGATTCAAGCATTAATTTCATTGTGCTTTTGCTCATTTTGAAGATTTTGACATTTTCACCTGAAGTGTACAATCAGGCTGAAAATGCATTTAAAGCCATAAAAAGTTCATTTTGGCTCTCACACCTTAACTAAATGTTGTAGACTCAAACTTTTTGCTGTCATTAGTGTATGTTAGCAAAATGAAGATGATTCAAGCATTAATTTCATTGTGCTTTTGCCCATTTTGAAGATTTTGACATTTTCACCTGAAGTGTACAATCAGGCTGAAAATGCATTTAAAGCCATAAAAAGTTCATTTTGGCTCTCACACCTTAACTAAATGTTGTAGACTCAAACTTTTTGCTGTCATTAGTGTATTTTAGCAAAATGAAGATGATTCAAGCATTAATTTCATTGTGCTTTTGCTCATTTTGAAGATTTTGACATTTTCACCTGAAGTGTACAATCGGGCTGAAAATGCATTTAAAGCAATAAAAAGTTCATTTTGGCTCTCACACCTTAACTAAATGTTGTAGATTCAAACTTTTTGCTGTCATTAGTGTATTTTAGCAAGATGAAGATGATTCAAGCATTAATTTCATTGTGCTTTTGCTCATTTTGAAGATTTTGACATTTTCCCCTGAAGTGTACAATTAGGGGCTGAAAACGCGTTTAAAGCAATAAAAAGTTCATTTTGGCTCTCACACCTTAACTAAATGTTGTAGACTCAAACTTTTTGCTGTCATTAGTATATTTTAGCAAAATGAAGATGATTCAAGCATTAATTTTATTGTGCTTTTGCTCATTTTGAAGATTTTGACATTTTCACCTGAAGTGTACAATCGGGCTGAAAATGCATTTAAAGCCATAAAAAGTTCATTTTGGCTCTCACACCTTAACTAAATGTTGTAGACTCAAACTTTTTGCTGTCATTAGTGTATGTTAGCAAAATGAAGATGATTCAAGCATTAATTTCATTGTGCTTTTGCTCATTTTGAAGATTTTGACATTTTCACCTGAAGTGTACAATCAGGCTGAAAATGCATTTAAAGCCATAAAAAGTTCATTTTGGCTCTCACACCTTAACTAAATGTTGTAGACTCAAACTTTTTGCTGTCATTAGTGTATTTTAGCAAAATGAAGATGATTCAAGCATTAATTTCATTGTGCTTTTGCTCATTTTGAAGATTTTGACATTTTCACCTGAAGTGTACAATCAGGCTGAAAATGCATTTAAAGCCATAAAAAGTTCATTTTGGCTCTCACACCTTAACTAAATGTTGTAGACTCAAACTTTTTGCTGTCATTAGTGTATTTTAGCAAAATGAAGATGATTCAAGCATTAATTTCATTGTGCTTTTGCTCATTTTGAAGATTTTGACATTTTCACCTGAAGTGTACAATCAGGCTGAAAATGCATTTAAAGCCATAAAAAGTTCATTTTGGCTCTCACACCTTAACTAAATGTTGTAGACTCAAACTTTTTGCTGTCATTAGTGTATGTTAGCAAAATGAAGATGATTCAAGCATTAATTTCATTGTGCTTTTGCTCATTTTGAAGATTTTGACATTTTCACCTGAAGTGTACAATCAGGCTGAAAATGCATTTAAAGCCATAAAAAGTTCATTTTGGCTCTCACACCTTAACTAAATGTTGTAGACTC
The DNA here is from genome assembly GCF_054856555.1 of Leptonotus elevatus. Classification (NCBI taxonomy): domain Eukaryota; kingdom Metazoa; phylum Chordata; class Actinopteri; order Syngnathiformes; family Syngnathidae; genus Leptonotus; species Leptonotus elevatus. The sequence continues at coordinate 153,527 of NW_028233746.1, forward strand.
AAACTTTTTGCTGTCATTAGTGTATTTTAGCAAAATGAAGATGATTCAAGCATTAATTTCATTGTGCTTTTGCTCATTTTGAAGATTTTGACATTTTCACCTGAAGTGTACAATCAGGCTGAAAATGCATTTAAAGCCATAAAAAGTTCATTTTGGCTCTCACACCTTAACTAAATGTTGTAGACTCAAACTTTTTGCTGTCATTAGTGTATTTTAGCAAAATGAAGATGATTCAAGCATTAATTTCATTGTGCTTTTGCTCATTTTGAAGATTTTGACATTTTCACCTGAAGTGTACAATCAGGCTGAAAATGCATTTAAAGCCATAAAAAGTTCATTTTGGCTCTCACACCTTAACTAAATGTTGTAGACTCAAACTTTTTGCTGTCATTAGTGTATTTTAGCAAAATGAAGATGATTCAAGCATTAATTTCATTGTGCTTTTGCTCATTTTGAAGATTTTGACATTTTCACCTGAAGTGTACAATCGGGCTGAAAATGCATTTAAAGCAATAAAAAGTTCATTTTGGCTCTCACACCTTAACTAAATGTTGTAGACTCAAACTTTTTGCTGTCATTAGTATATTTTAGCAAAATGAAGATGATTCAAGCATTAATTTCATTGTGCTTTTGCTCATTTTGAAGATTTTGACATTTTCACCTGAAGTGTACAATCGGGCTGAAAATGCATTTAAAGCCATAAAAAGTTCATTTTGGCTCTCACACCTTAACTAAATGTTGTAGACTCAAACTTTTTGCTGTCATTAGTGTATGTTAGCAAAATGAAGATGATTCAAGCATTAATTTCATTGTGCTTTTGCTCATTTTGAAGATTTTGACATTTTCACCTGAAGTGTACAATCAGGCTGAAAATGCATTTAAAGCCATAAAAAGTTCATTTTGGCTCTCACACCTTAACTAAATGTTGTAGACTCAAACTTTTTGCTGTCATTAGTGTATTTTAGCAAAATGAAGATGATTCAAGCATTAATTTCATTGTGCTTTTGCTCATTTTGAAGATTTTGACATTTTCACCTGAAGTGTACAATCAGGCTGAAAATGCATTTAAAGCCATAAAAAGTTCATTTTGGCTCTCACACCTTAACTAAATGTTGTAGACTCAAACTTTTTGCTGTCATTAGTGTATGTTAGCAAAATGAAGATGATTCAAGCATTAATTTCATTGTGCTTTTGCTCATTTTGAAGATTTTGACATTTTCACCTGAAGTGTACAATCAGGCTGAAAATGCATTTAAAGCCATAAAAAGTTCATTTTGGCTCTCACACCTTAACTAAATGTTGTAGACTCAAACTTTTTGCTGTCATTAGTGTATTTTAGCAAAATGAAGATGATTCAAGCATTAATTTCATTGTGCTTTTGCTCATTTTGAAGATTTTGACATTTTCACCTGAAGTGTACAATCAGGCTGAAAATGCATTTAAAGCCATAAAAAGTTCATTTTGGCTCTCACACCTTAACTAAATGTTGTAGACTCAAACTTTTTGCTGTCATTAGTGTATTTTAGCAAAATGAAGATGATTCAAGCATTAATTTCATTGTGCTTTTGCTCATTTTGAAGATTTTGACATTTTCACCTGAAGTGTACAATCAGGCTGAAAATGCATTTAAAGCCATAAAAAGTTCATTTTGGCTCTCACACCTTAACTAAATGTTGTAGACTCAAACTTTTTGCTGTCATTAGTGTATTTTAGCAAAATGAAGATGATTCAAGCATTAATTTCATTGTGCTTTTGCTCATTTTGAAGATTTTGACATTTTCACCTGAAGTGTACAATCGGGCTGAAAATGCATTTAAAGCAATAAAAAGTTCATTTTGGCTCTCACACCTTAACTAAATGTTGTAGACTCAAACTTTTTGCTGTCATTAGTATATTTTAGCAAAATGAAGATGATTCAAGCATTAATTTCATTGTGCTTTTGCTCATTTTGAAGATTTTGACATTTTCACCTGAAGTGTACAATCGGGCTGAAAATGCATTTAAAGCCATAAAAAGTTCATTTTGGCTCTCACACCTTAACTAAATGTTGTAGACTCAAACTTTTTGCTGTCATTAGTGTATGTTAGCAAAATGAAGATGATTCAAGCATTAATTTCATTGTGCTTTTGCTCATTTTGAAGATTTTGACATTTTCACCTGAAGGGTACAATCAGGCTGAAAATGCATTTAAAGCCATAAAAAGTTCATTTTGGCTCTCACACCTTAACTAAATGTTGTAGACTCAAACTGTTTGCTGTCATTAGTGTATGTTAGCAAAATGAAGATGATTCAAGCATTAATTTCATTGTGCTTTTGCTCATTTTGAAGATTTTGACATTTTCACCTGAAGTGTACAATCAGGCTGAAAATGCATTTAAAGCCATAAAAAGTTCATTTTGGCTCTCACACCTTAACTAAATGTTGTAGACTCAAACTTTTTGCTGTCATTAGTGTATGTTAGCAAAATGAAGATGATTCAAGCATTAATTTCATTGTGCTTTTGCTCATTTTGAAGATTTTGACATTTTCACCTGAAGTGTACAATCAGGCTGAAAATGCATTTAAAGCCATAAAAAGTTCATTTTGGCTCTCACACCTTAACTAAATGTTGTAGACTCAAACTTTTTGCTGTCATTAGTGTATTTTAGCAAAATGAAGATGATTCAAGCATTAATTTCATTGTGCTTTTGCTCATTTTGAAGATTTTGACATTTTCACCTGAAGTGTACAATCAGGCTGAAAATGCATTTAAAGCCATAAAAAGTTCATTTTGGCTCTCACACCTTAACTAAATGTTGTAGACTCAAACTTTTTGCTGTCATTAGTGTATTTTAGCAAAATGAATATGATTCAAGCATTACTTTCATTGTGCTTTTGCTCATTTTGAAGATTTTGACATTTTCACCTGAATTGTACAATCGGGCTGAAAATGCATTTAAAGCAATAAAAAGTTCATTTTGGCTCTCACACCTTAACTAAATGTTGTAGATTCAAACTTTTTGCTGTCATTAGTGTATTTTAGCAAAATGAAGATGATTCAAGCATTAATTTCATTGTGCTTTTGCTCATTTTGAAGATTTTGACATTTTCACCTGAAGTGTACAATCGGGCTGAAAATGCATTTAAAGCAATAAAAAGTTCATTTTGGCTCTCACACCTTAACTAAATGTTGTAGACTCAAACTTTTTGCTGTCATTAGTATATTTTAGCAAAATGAAGATGATTCAAGCATTAATTTCATTGTGCTTTTGCTCATTTTGAAGATTTTGACATTTTCACCTGAAGTGTACAATCGGGCTGAAAATGCATTTAAAGCCATAAAAAGTTCATTTTGGCTCTCACACCTTAACTAAATGTTGTAGACTCAAACTTTTTGCTGTCATTAGTGTATGTTAGCAAAATGAAGATGATTCAAGCATTAATTTCATTGTGCTTTTGCTCATTTTGAAGATTTTGACATTTTCACCTGAAGTGTACAATCAGGCTGAAAATGCATTTAAAGCCATAAAAAGTTCATTTTGGCTCTCACACCTTAACTAAATAATGTAGACTCAAACTTTTTGCTGTCATTAGTGTATGTTAGCAAAATGAAGATGATTCAAGCATTAATTTCATTGTGCTTTTGCTCATTTTGAAGATTTTGACATTTTCACCTGAAGTGTACAATCAGGCTGAAAATGCATTTAAAGCCATAAAAAGTTCATTTTGGCTCTCACACCTTAACTAAATGTTGTAGACTCAAACTTTTTGCTGTCATTAGTGTATTTTAGCAAAATGAAGATGATTCAAGCATTAATTTCATTGTGCTTTTGCTCATTTTGAAGATTTTGACATTTTCACCTGAAGTGTACAATCAGGCTGAAAATGCATTTAAAGCCATAAAAAGTTCATTTTGGCTCTCACACCTTAACTAAATGTTGTAGACTCAAACTTTTTGCTGTCATTAGTGTATTTTAGCAAAATGAAGATGATTCAAGCATTAATTTTATTGTGCTTTTGCTCATTTTGAAGATTTTGACATTTTCACCTGAAGTGTACAATCGGGCTGAAAATGCATTTAAAGCCATAAAAAGTTCATTTTGGCTCTCACACCTTAACTAAATGTTGTAGACTCAAACTTTTTGCTGTCATTAGTGTATTTTAGCAAAATGAAGATGATTCAAGCATTAATTTCATTGTGCTTTTGCTCATTTTGAAGATTTTGACATTTTCACCTGAAGTGTACAATCAGGCTGAAAATGCATTTAAAGCCATAAAAAGTTCATTTTGGCTCTCACACCTTAACTAAATGTTCTAGACTCAAACTTTTTGCTGTCATTAGTGTATTTTAGCAAAATGAAGATGATTCAAGCATTAATTTCATTGTGCTTTTGCTCATTTTGAAGATTTTGACATTTTCACCTGAAGTGTACAATCAGGCTGAAAATGCATTTAAAGCCATAAAAAGTTCATTTTGGCTCTCACACCTTAACTAAATGTTGTAGACTCAAACTTTTTGCTGTCATTAGTATATTTTAGCAAAATGAAGATGATTCAAGCATTAATTTCATTGTGCTTTTGCTCATTTTGAAGATTTTGACATTTTCACCTGAAGTGTACAATCGGGCTGAAAATGCATTTAAAGCCATAAAAAGTTCATTTTGGCTCTCACACCTTAACTAAATGTTGTAGACTCAAACTTTTTGCTGTCATTAGTGTATGTTAGCAAAATGAAGATGATTCAAGCATTAATTTCATTGTGCTTTTGCTCATTTTGAAGATTTTGACATTTTCACCTGAAGTGTACAATCAGGCTGAAAATGCATTTAAAGCCATAAAAAGTTCATTTTGGCTCTCACACCTTAACTAAATGTTGTAGACTCAAACTTTTTGCTGTCATTAGTGTATTTTAGCAAAATGAAGATGATTCAAGCATTAATTTCATTGTGCTTTTGCTCATTTTGAAGATTTTGACATTTTCACCTGAAGTGTACAATCAGGCTGAAAATGCATTTAAAGCCATAAAAAGTTCATTTTGGCTCTCACACCTTAACTAAATGTTGTAGACTCAAACTTTTTGCTGTCATTAGTGTATGTTAGCAAAATGAAGATGATTCAAGCATTAATTTCATTGTGCTTTTGCTCATTTTGAAGATTTTGACATTTTCACCTGAAGTGTACAATCAGGCTGAAAATGCATTTAAAGCCATAAAAAGTTCATTTTGGCTCTCACACCTTAACTAAATGTTGTAGACTCAAACTTTTTGCTGTCATTAGTGTATTTTAGCAAAATGAAGATGATTCAAGCATTAATTTTATTGTGCTTTTGCTCATTTTGAAGATTTTGACATTTTCACCTGAAGTGTACAATCGGGCTGAAAATGCATTTAAAGCCATAAAAAGTTCATTTTGGCTCTCACACCTTAACTAAATGTTGTAGACTCAAACTTTTTGCTGTCATTAGTGTATTTTAGCAAAATGAAGATGATTCAAGCATTAATTTCATTGTGCTTTTGCTCATTTTGAAGATTTTGACATTTTCACCTGAAGTGTACAATCAGGCTGAAAATGCATTTAAAGCCATAAAAAGTTCATTTTGGCTCTCACACCTTAACTAAATGTTGTAGACTCAAACTTTTTGCTGTCATTAGTGTATTTTAGCAAAATGAAGATGATTCAAGCATTAATTTCATTGTGCTTTTGCTCATTTTGAAGATTTTGACATTTTCACCTGAAGTGTACAATCAGGCTGAAAATGCATTTAAAGCCATAAAAAGTTCATTTTGGCTCTCACACCTTAACTAAATGTTGTAGACTCAAACTTTTTGCTGTCATTAGTGTATGTTAGCAAAATGAAGATGATTCAAGCATTAATTTCATTGTGCTTTTGCTCATTTTGAAGATTTTGACATTTTCACCTGAAGTGTACAATCAGGCTGAAAATGCATTTAAAGCCATAAAAAGTTCATTTTGGCTCTCACACCTTAACTAAATGTTGTAGACTCAAACTTTTTGCTGTCATTAGTGTATTTTAGCAAAATGAAGATGATTCAAGCATTAATTTCATTGTGCTTTTGCTCATTTTGAAGATTTTGACATTTTCACCTGAAGTGTACAATCAGGCTGAAAATGCATTTAAAGCCATAAAAAGTTCATTTTGGCTCTCACACCTTAACTAAATGTTGTAGACTCAAACTTTTTGCTGTCATTAGTGTATTTTAGCAAAATGAAGATGATTCAAGCATTAATTTTATTGTGCTTTTGCTCATTTTGAAGATTTTGACATTTTCACCTGAAGTGTACAATCGGGCTGAAAATGCATTTAAAGCCATAAAAAGTTCATTTTGGCTCTCACACCTTAACTAAATGTTGTAGACTCAAACTTTTTGCTGTCATTAGTGTATTTTAGCAAAATGAAGATGATTCAAGCATTAATTTCATTGTGCTTTTGCTCATTTTGAAGATTTTGACATTTTCACCTGAAGTGTACAATCAGGCTGAAAATGCATTTAAAGCCATAAAAAGTTCATTTTGGCTCTCACACCTTAACTAAATGTTGTAGACTCAAACTTTTTGCTGTCATTAGTGTATTTTAGCAAAATGAAGATGATTCAAGCATTAATT